>NW_028168461.1:0-71762 GCF_964237585.1 Gallinula chloropus
CAAGGGTAGGCGGGCACGGGTAATTAATATGTATAGGTGTAAATGAATATTCATTATTAGATTGTATAAATACACGAACGGCTTGCTGTGTGGGGTGTGCACGTTTGTGGTGGAGAGATGCCCCGTGCAGCCAGTGCTGAATAAACATACCTGCTTTATAACTTTGGAGTTATAGAGTCTATTTTCCACACGTCATTTTGGCGGAATGATAGTGAGTGTGCGTCCAAAGCAAACAGTAAATCCAGATTCTCCTTCAGGAATGTATCATGTCAGCAGAAGCCTTTGATGAACGCAGCAGCTTCTGAAGTTGATGCTTGTGCAGGAGATTTATTAATCCGTTTATCTCCCATTCTAATTGTACCATGAATTGCTTGCTGGTTTATGCCTCAGTTTACAGTCGTAATGATCTTCCTAAAACCTTTTAGAAATCATACCCATAAATGAAGGTATCCTTGGAAACTTGCATTCTATCCTTACTTGGGTACTTCCATCCCTGTGTGTGTGTGAAGCCTCCCTCCCTGAGCCAGGTCTATCCAGCACCATAACAACTCAGCAATTGCAGCTCTGTGGCATTCCCATGGCGGTGACATCTGCCCTTTTAAAAACAGAGATTTTGGCATCCGTAACGGGAACCAGCTGATAATAAGATGTTGGTTTAACCCAGCTGGCAGCTAAATAAGCAGCAGCCATTTGCTCACACTTCTCCACCCCAGTGGGATGGGGGAGAGAATCAGAAAGGAAAAAGAGGTGAACTTGTGGGTTGAGAGAAAGACAGCGGTTTTTGAAGGAAAAGAGCTGAAATCCCTTGGGACACGGCTGCGGACACCGGGGGCTTTTTTTTTGTTTGGTTGGAAAAGAGCTGAAATCCCTTGGGACACGGCTGCGGACACCGGGGGCTTTTTTTTTTGTTTGTTTGGTGGGAAAAGAGCTGAAATCATTTGGGATAAGGCTGCTGACACAGGGGTTTTTTTTCTTTTGTCTGGTGGGAGAAGAGCTGAAATCATTTGGGATAAGGCTGCTGACACAGGGGTTTTTTTTCTTTTGTCTGTTGGGAAAAGAGCTGAAATCCCTTGGGAGAAGGCTGCGTGTTATAAACGGCAGTGACAAATTTGTAAATTTCCAAACATAATTTATTTAAGCAAGATGTGAGCAGGCAAAACAGTGCTGGGCCTCTGGAGGAGACCCTTGCTCCTGCAAACGGCATGCGCCTCACCCCTCTGGAGTCCCCTTTTTATAGTCCCGTAGTTCCGGGTACACGTGGCATATCCTGGTGTTTTTCTGTGGCCGTGTAAGCTGGTAGTGGGGGTCGTCCTGGTCTCTCGTAGTCCTCCTCTACCTTGTGTTCAGTGTCTTATTTGGTTAACTCATTTAATCCTACCAGGATGTTGCTAATGATAAAACAATGGTTCCCCTTTGCCTTGGTTGCCTATTCACAGCCATAGTCTGCCACAGGCACCAACTCAGCAAGCGCTGAAGTTCTTTCAGGTTGTTCCTAGTGATGAAACAATGGTTCCCCTTTGCCCTAGTTACTTATTTACAGTCATAGAAGGTTTGATAACAATCCCTAGATAGTCTACTTATTACACACTGAAGCCACATTAAAAATAGACAACATACAGAAATGGTCCACAGTGCTCTTTGGGTCTTTACATCTAACCTTTCTTTCAAAGGCATCTGAAGTTACCTGATCAGGGATCAGGACAGAGATGCTGCAATGAGCAAAATTCATTTATTCTAATGAATTATCATCATTCTAATATTCTTGGCCTTTGTAACATTTCCTTTTGTTTACATCAAACAGTCTTGATACAAAAAAGAAAATGTTCCAAAGATTACACAAATTTCGGGGCTGTTATCAGTATATCAAAATATTGCAGAACAACCTAGGAACTCAAGCATTACATCATTAAAATGCAATGGAATAAATTAAAAAGACATTCCCAAGAGACTGACAGTTAGAAAGGTGACAGTGTCCAATGTAAGCCAGGACAGTTTTAATTTTTTTGTTGGACTTTGATGCTACCTTCAGCACAGCTTCTCAGCTATTGATCTTCACCTAGCAGGTGAAGGTCCACACATCTATATGAAGAACTAAGATATGAACAGTTCCAAACTATGGTGAAGAGCCAAAAGGTTCCAGTCCAGCCTATATGAAAAATTTTTGGTGTAATACTTTCTGTTTCAAAGGAAACAGTTATGTGGGGTGTGACTGATGAAGTAAGCATTGTAATTAAAAGTATCATATGAAATAATGACATCATTAGTAATTGTATTTCGTTAGCAACTGTTGCACAAACAAAACCTGCGATCAGCTCACAAAAGAGGTTAAGACTTACAG
Organism: Gallinula chloropus; assembly: GCF_964237585.1. Classification (NCBI taxonomy): domain Eukaryota; kingdom Metazoa; phylum Chordata; class Aves; order Gruiformes; family Rallidae; genus Gallinula; species Gallinula chloropus. The sequence continues at coordinate 2,339 of NW_028168461.1, forward strand.
TATAATTCTTCTTGTACAGAATTTAAAAAAAACATATGCTTTATTACTTTTTTAATCATACAGGAAACAACCTATACTTAACGCTTAATGAACTTATGTTGACAAAGGGAATATAGATTTGAAAATATCCGTTGATTGATCTTAATGTATATTACAATATGTACAGAAGCCTTTGAAAGCCGTATCTATTTATTGTGTTAAGTGTTACTATGAGAAATATCTAATCAGATATTTATGTGGCAAAATAAAAGTTCCACTACTAATTTGGTATGAAACTCAAAAAGAGAACTCATGCATCAGGGCCCACTAAAAAGTCCCTAGATATCATCTCTCAATAAAGAAGAAATGCAGTAGCAAAGATGACAAATTACAGTGTTTGTGAACATCAAGAAAAATAATTCTATTCATACAATCTTTTCTATTTTTGTTTCACTTTTTATTGGCGCTATAGTCTTCCAGGTATGCTTTAATGTTTATTAAAGGCAACTTCTAGAATAAATTTAATTTATTTTTCATTACAACGTGAAAAAATATATTGTTGTTCTTGTTCTGATGTTTTTGAGTTTCCTCTAATTCACACTGACATACAATGAACTTGTGGTACCACTGAGACTTTCAGGATACTGCATTACCAACTGCTTTTTCTTTCCAAAGGAATGCCTCTAAGTATACTGACTGTATTTTGTCATTATGTAATCTTCTTTTTAAGAAAATGTCAGCATCAGCTTCCTAACTTTGAGTAAACAAATGTGAATAGAAAACACATATGATATTTCAAGTTTTAACAGTGCAGGTCATGAAAAACATTAGTGATTCCTGATCCATAGTTCATAAAGGCATGATAAATTGTTTATATTCAGTATGTATAGCCGATGCTGCCATAACATTTACAAATTGTCAAGACTGGTGGCAGAAAGAAGTTTCAAGGGATTAGGAGGTAGGCAATCATGATTTTAGAAAAGGGACTTTTTGCTCTGTCAGTCACCCTTTACAATGAATTATTGGATGAAATTGGAAATGAGATTACCAGCGCAACAAAAATAGTCAGGCTAGGTTATCACAAACATTTCTGTTCTTGAACTTAATGAAGTCTAGACTTCGAAAACTTAGGCAAATAGTCACACACTGTCTCATGTAGCCTATGTGCTGGTGTAGAAAGAAAAAACCCACCATGAAATTTACTGTAATTGAATTGTTTTCTGTGAATGGAAGAAAATGGCTGAAAGGCTGCGTAGAAACAGAATGTTTGCTTTTCATACCTAAAGAGGGATGAGGAGTAGAAGTAAGGGCACATCAGCATGTCTGAGAGACTGAACGGCCCGAGGCATTGACATGTTTCAGGTTATTCTGTCATTACCAATGACTTCTTGACACATAGGAAATTTCCATTCTCCTTCCTAATTTTCATCAAAACCAGGACAATCAATTAACCTTTATTCTGTCACTAAGCACAAATAGCTTTGTGTCCTCTAAACAAAAGGATGTATGAAATCTTCTTTTGGAAAATGGTAAGAAATATTTACTAGTGCACAATCTTAAAATTTCTAAAACAATCTTCCAGTCAATATTTTTTTGTAGACCTCTCCGGTCTTAAGTTCTGCACTGCTTGTCTGAACTATATGGCTATGTCAATATAAGCATTATCAGAATTTGTATTTGGCATACAAATGAGATGCCAAAAAAAAATCTTAAAACACTTTAAAATGCTGAAATATTAATGTGAAGAGGAAAAAAACTGAATGGAGGGTTAGCCTTGGGAAGCACTGAAACTTCAAAGAAACAGGTGGGTTTTGTCAAAGGTATTTCACACATACTAAAACCTTGCAAAACGTGTGATTTCAGGGTATCTGCTTGAGGTGATTAGATTACTAAATTTAAACTTTCCCATCCACCTGAGAAACAGTGCTTAGAGCGCAAATATGTATGTCCCATAGTGCAGTTTGCACTCAGCCACCCATGAAATAACTGAGGGTGGGGGAGTGAGGGAGAGGTGTCCAAACAGACAATCCACCATTTGAAATGCTGGAACTGTTTTTATTTTGATTGGTACGCAGTAATGCTCGTGTTTCCAAAGGATAAGGAATATCTTTCTTAAAGATAAAATGTCAGCTTTATCTTATGCAGTGCATCATTGCCGTGAGAGACGCAGTGCAGACACATTTCATCTGTGTCTCCTTCTGTCTTGCACAGGCACGTTGAAAGGTATTTCAGATGGAGTTCACTGTAACATTAGTCAAACAACAGAAATGAGGAACTTTGCATTTTCCTATAAATGTGAATGGTATATTTTCTCCTTAATCCCTTCACTTGGATAACCAATCTGATATTTAATTATCTATTCAGAACCAGGGTCCTAATTAGAGCTGCAGGGAACTATTCACACATTGAACTTGAATGAACAAATCTCTCACTGTTTCCAAGTTTATTGCCATTAGCCCAGTAGGTTTGCTCTTCACTGCAAGACTTAGTTCAACCATTATGCTCCAGAGAAAGAAAAACCCTAAGAACACTAACACCGATATTACTGCACTCTACTGAGAGCCCACTGTGCTTTTCTCTCCTTTTGAATAAGCTATTAAAAAACAAAGTAAAAAAAACTGTAGCAGATCCAACCAGTGGTGAAATACTTAGGCAGTTGTACACAAAGGGTATTACTAAAAGAATGGAGGAGCTTTAGAAAAAAAATAAAATAAAAATGTTGAAGCAATTTAAGATAATAGGATGCTAATTAAAGAGGAATTATATAGAGAGATTTTATAATACTTCTAACACTGGCATTAAAGTTGACTGCATCCAGATTGAAGCAAGCACAAGGAGCTAAGGAATTGCTGGCAATTAGGAACCAGATACGGCCACACTCAGGGAGCAGCAGGTTTCTCTGTAAGCAGGTAATACTCAGGGCAATTAGAAGAGGCAAACCCTACCCTAGATACTGCTCAGTGTGATCCCTCTGCCACTGTCATTGCACAAGATAATTAGGAATAAATTATACAGTCAGCACTCTTGCAGGAGTCTTAAGTGTGTGACTGAAGTGTGAGGCCTCAGTCTGAATGGACATTTCCAGGGTCTAACTCTTGAGCATACTAACCTTAAACTGCACAATACGCTTGCAGGCAGCTGTGACAACTTCTGAAATGCCCTAGAAAGGTGGCTTTCTGTATGGGTCAAATTAAATCATCAAAATTAGCATGAATAGCAGTACCAGTATATATTAAAAAGATCAATCTCAATGCAAACTTAGCCAAATTAGCAAGAGGTAATGCATGAGAAATATGGTACTAACGGCAAATGTTAAAATATCTGTTGATTTTCAAATTACTTATTTGAACCCTATTCTTGTTTCACCTTTTTTTACTGACCTATGGAAAATTTAAAAAGCTTCACAAAAAGCAAGAATACTTCAGCTCTAGTTTGTCATGGTTAATATAAAACATTTAAAAACCTAAATGGATATTTTATTTTAATAAAAGAAATACTAATGTTTGATGGAGACTATAATCATGCAATCATGCAGTGGTTTGGGTTGGAAGGGACCTCAATGTCCATCTACTTCCTACCTTCCTGCCATGGGCAGGAACACCCTCCACTAGATCAGGTTGCCCAAATCCCCATCCCTGGCCTTGAACACTGCCAGGGAGGGGGGCTTTCAAATTTATTTTCAAATCAAATCAAAGTGTTGTGATTGGTTTCCACACCCAAAACCCCCTGTAGCTTATGAAATTGAAAGTACTGATTTTGCTGACACAATTTTAACAGTGATGTAAACATTGCCAAATACAATACCTAATAAAATATGGCACCATGATTAGAAACAAGAGAACCTCATCCTTTACTCCTCAAAAGTACATTGATGTGGCATGTTCAGTGAAAAACCACAGGAAACTGGTCAAATTGTACAGCTGCACATTTATAAAATTTTAAAAATATGCTCTTCTTAGCCCATGTTTGTCTGTTGTTCTGCACCTAGGACATCACTATAGGAGACCAGTGGCCAAAAAACTGAGATAAGCTGAAATTGAATATAGACTGGAGCAGAAGGCATATTTCAAATCACATAATTACTCTGCCCCAGAGGTATTTGCTGTACTGAAGTTCTGCTTATTCCAGTGCTTCGAGGGTGGGAGTCAGCTGCCTGTCCCTGCAACAGCAAAGGCATAATCACTCTGCTTCCCAGAAAGGACTCAAAATAAAGGAACTTAGAAAACACTAGGCAGTCTGTACAATCAGCATGTGATTTCCTGAGGGGCTAAGAGGCAAGAAAGTCAAGGCTGTATTTTAATTCTGTTCTGACTCACTCTATTCTTAGTTTTCTATTATTACCTTTTCTTGAAAGAAAAAGCACTCACATGTGGAACCGTCTAAAACAGGAACAGTATCCCTAGACCACTTCTTGCCTGTGCTGGTACCTAAGATTATTTACAAAGAAAAGTCACTACCTAAAGGTCTTTTGGAAGGTCCTGACATTGGCTACCCTGAAGTGCAGACTGCACATCCTTTCAGGAAGGAGCCTGCCCGTGCTTGCACCCATAAGACAGACAAACAAGGTATTTCTCTGGTTTACTTCACCATGTTACTTATTTAGATGGGCCTAATGATACTGCTACATAGAATCCTACGCAGCATAACAGAGACTGCAAGCATCTGACAGCACAGTGGTGGAAGAACAGAAGATAGCACAGTGTGATAAAGATCCTAGAGGCCGATGGAGACAGGTGATTCAGAGATCAACATTTCAGAAGACCGAGGAGAGTAAACAGGTGTCATGATGTCTGGCATGGCATTATGCAAAATAGGCAGCAAAAAGATTTAATGTCCATGCAAAAAGGAGGAGGAAGGATATCTTTGAGTGCTCACAGGGAAGGAGACTTAAATAGAGATAAGATTAGTGATACAGTCTCAGAGGGGAAGGGCATGGGGGGAACACAAAAGCCTACTTTTCCATCTGATTTTAGGCAAAGGAGAATGAGTAGAGTCATGAGAGGGTCAAGTAGTAGACCAGCCTTTAGGACTTTACCACACAGCTACCCCGTAACGGGTGTGAGCAGAAAGAACTATAAAAGCACAATCAAAACCTAATGAAAATGGCATCCCAGAAAGTTGTTGAGCTAAACCACAGGGGTCCATTACTGTTAAAAAAGATGCAAAGATGTGAGAGCAAGAGAGGAACGTGTACCATCTATCAAAGGTGTACTTTTTCACACATTAATACTAGAAAAGGGGAAGATAGCTACGTATTTTTTGAGCAGTGACTCAATATTCCTAAAATCAAAGCCTTCGCAGGAAAATGAGATTGCAATTGTTCGGAGCTACCTAAGGAGCAAAGCAGGATAGTACAGTCAGTCCACAGAATCTTTTGGGAGCAGCTTTTGTTTTGGCGAGTAAAGGGAGCTCCTGTTTTAGATCTTGCTTCAACTATCAAAAATAACAGAACACGTAAACAAAGGGTAGATTCAGCAACAGAAATTGTGAAAGATTACAGAAAAGCTGTGGGAAGTAATATTAATATGAAGGTAAAAGAGCAGGAAAGCGATGGCTGAGAGGGAAGGCAAACTTCAACCTGTTCGAGGAGTACTGGGAATAGTCTACTGAGAAGAGAAAAAAAGTTTTAAGGGCAAGGGAGTGCAGAGCTGCTGGGAGTTAGTGAAAGAGAAGATATTTAATGCATAGTGGTGGGTTACACAGCAGTGAAGCACAGAATGGCAGAATAGTCAGAAACTATTGTGGAAGCATCAGAATTTCTCCAGTGACCTGAAAATTCAAAAAGAATGAAACAAAAAGTGAAAAGAAGATTACAGGTCTAAACGTGGATATAAAGGAACAGCTCAAGCCCCTCAGGGATAAGATCAGAAAAGCACAAGAACATAAAAGGAAACAAGATAAGATTCCCTAAATGCAGAAAGAGAAAATCAAAACATAGGTTTGGTGCACAACAGTAGGAGAGAAAATTAAGCAGGAGTCAAAGAATATTCAAACATTCAGTAGTATCTGTGCTCTAATCTTTCGGAAAACAAAGAACCAAAAAGGCATATGTAAAAGCTGTCTGGATTCAAATATTTAATAAATTAAATTTTAGGTGGAAAAAATGATGCATGCCAGAGGAGATAGCATTTTAAAAATATTGAAATAAAATGACTGATATTTCACTGAAGAATAACTTTATAAGGCATAACCTTGACCTGTTCCTGATATCTGACTAGCCACAATTATCCCCTGAAACTTACCAAATGTCCAAAATACATTTTTACTGTAATGTCCAAAGTATTCCCAGGACAGCAAACCTTACATTCCTTATATTGAAAAAAAAAACCCAAACCAAAAACTCCCAACAATGGGAAATTACAGAATAGTTTTCATTCCCATAGCTGTTCACATAAATGCACGTATTTTTTATTTCCTCAACTGATTTTTTTTGAATTTGAAAATATCAGAAAGTTTCAAGGGTAACAGCTCTTTGGATTTCCTAAGACCATATCATAGAATCATAGAATCATAGAATGGTCTGGGTTGGAAGGGACCCCAAAGATCACAGAGTTCCAAACCCCCTGCCACAGCCAGGGCCACCACCTTTCAGGCATGGTCTGGACAAGGTTGCCTAGGGCCCCATCCAACCTGGCCTTGAACACCTTTTAGAGTACCTGGCTTTGTGGACAAAGGAGGAATGGATTGACACTTCATCAGATACAATAGTGTGTAACCAAACTCAGGGAACATTAATGAATTATTTGGAAGATTTGATTTGCAAGTAAAGATGAAACAAAAAGTTTAAGTAGTATAGAAATGGGGAAAGGATCTATAGTTTGGTATATAACTGATAATTGTTTGGTGAACAGACAGCGCCAGAGAGTAAATTATTATTTTTTTCCAGTGTATAAAAATATCTTTAATTTGCATTCCATAAAAGAAAAAAACTTCTCCAGGACAGAAAACACTTTTCATGGACAGTGTCCAAAGATTTTAATATTTTGTTGCTGTAGTTCTTTGTTTTGGTAAAATATGGTTTGCAAACAGGTGGCCATGGTCTACTGATAGTGTGCTTGATCCTGCTTAGTGTATGAGGGTGGGTTAGATCTAGTACTGTGTCTTTGTTACTGTCAATAACACATATATCCTTTGTGAAATAAGGAATTGTATGCATTTCCTTTTGTAGCACCTGTCGTCTTTTTTGCGCTGCCTTATTTCACTTTCAGTGCCTGATGGGAACAATGGAATTGGGGAGCAGGAGCAAGAATCATGTAAACCTTCCTCTTCTTACATGCATAGTGAAGCTCAACAATGGTTACATGCAAAAAAAAGATTCCTGTTTTCTTTATGTAGCCATAAAAAGAAAGATATACCTGTCCATGTTTGGATAAACCCACAGCAGGTCAGGTGCTGCAGAGGAGTGGAGTGAGCAGACCTGGCTTCTCCTCATCACACAGCTGGGCAAGGTGAGTTTGCATTACTGACATCCATGGTATGTTCCCTACTCTTGTCTAGCACCAGCAGATATTGTGTTACTGTCCATCACATTTCAGACCTATAAATACCTTGTTCTGATACCTTTGAATTAGCAGCTGTTAAGTACTTCACAGAGCTCTACTGTTTGTGCCATACTACCTGAAGCAGCAATTCTGACTGACTGACAGGCCTACGGTCACACTACATAAGCATAATTTATCTGGACCTTACAGTACATGTTGCAGTCAAAACCCACCCTTCGGGGCTTTCCTTTAAAAAACAAGAAGAAACAGAATGAAAGCATGTTTTAAATTTCTGCTCTTCTTGGTATTTAGTGTGAGACTGGGACTGTGGCCTGTTCTTGGCACAGCTTTCAAGGTGACCTCAAGAATAACTACCATAACATCTATCTGCCACTTTTATTCAGATAATTTACCCAGGCTGACGTTTCTCTGTGCAATCAGAGCATTATTTTACAAGGACACTCTTAAGCCCACCAGAAATCCCCCAAGATTTATAGCACATTATCGGACATTGATTTATTTTTCTTATCATTCTCTCTGCAACTGGATAAAAACAAAAATAATAATTTAAGGTTACAGTTTTGTATAGGATTACAACTTACTACCAATAGAAAAAAATACTTGAATGTGCAGAAACTAGAGAAAATTTATGCAAGGAAAATAACCAATAGTTTATGCAATGAAAATTTTGAGTCTGAAAGACATGCAACACAGAATTCCCTTTGCTGCATGGCAGTGTGTAGAAAAGCATCTTTACAATAGGGAAGTCTTCTGAAACACTGTATCTACACTTCTGCCTGCTAGGCAGCAACAAGACAAGCCCTGCTGGATGAGGATTACTGGATAATTATTAATTGCTCAGTAAAACATTTTTGGTTTAATCTTTTTGCAGTTCAGCAATGTGAAACCAGTGCAATCACAGTGGATAAAGTCCTGTTCCCCAATCAGTTTTCCTCTACCTCTAAACAGCTCAGACTGTCTGGCCCAAGCTGAACACCAGGCTCTTTTTTTTTTTGTCTCTCAAAAGGAGGCATTACACTGATCTTCAAAAATACACAGCAAGATAAAGAAATAATTATGCCTTGCAGTTCCTCATATAAGCAGGTCTGCTGTCTCCAGCATGTTGCTACAGCAGTGCTCTATTTTCGAGAGCAAAGGACGGTTACATTTGATACACAGAGTGCACAGCATATAGCCGTAAATCTGTACTGCAGGAGACAGTGAAGTGAACAATTTAACACAGTGAAAATGGGAGAAGGATACCTGTCATCTGCTAATGGAAAACCTTAGGTCATAGTCAGAAGCAAATCAGTGCCTATGTGTTGCTTGCTTCAAAGTTGCTTGTGTGAGAAGTGCCTTTCTAAAGGATTTCCCTCTGAGGTTTCTGCATATACTTCTCTGTTGATGTCCTCATTCCAAAAAGAGGGTAAGATCCCATTCAGAAAGCCCAAAAGTTGCTTTTCAAATAATTCACTTTTTCTAGTACATTTTTCTGATGTTCTGTATAAACACATAGCTATTATGCCTTTTATTTTTAAGAACTGTTGTTAACATCTATGAGGCCTTCTTTTGGAAGACAGGTTGTCCTAGTCCAAGTAAGAATAGGAAGAACTGGAAATTATTTAAAATTATTCATTTTAGACAGAACAAATTTCCTGTCTCAAATGTGAAATACATCACTTTTATGGAATCTTATTGATATAAATACATTGATACATTCTAAATCAACCCTTTAATTTTAATTTTGCCAGTGGCAATAAAAAACTATCGTCAAACTGAAATTTAAGAATTTTTATTTCATGTTATTTGATTTTCCCCCCATTGTTCAAGTTATTAGAAATCAGAGTAAAATAATATATTGTATAAACTGTGTCCCTTTTCAAGCCCTATAATTACTTCAGGAACAGGATTTTTAGACCTACTGTTTGATAGAAATTAAATTCTTAAGACCATGACAAATCTTCAGAATAATAATCTTTTGTCACACATCAAATTGCATGCTCTGGATCTGTAGGTTTTAAGTAGTGAGAGATCCAGCTTGCAAGGTAAAATCTATGCCTCTAGCTCCTATAACCTGTGACTCTGGCTCAGCATGATCATCTCACAGGCATTAATACATTCTTGCTGATATATGCATGAGTAACAGAAATGGTATAATCTTGGCATCTCTCAAGTCAACTGCAACCCCTCAGAAAAATGCAGGTGTCCTCAGAGCTAGAGTTTCAGTAAGTGCTGCAATTACAGTTAAGGTCAATGTGGCTCAGCATCATACTTTTTAATTCCAGGATTTAGGTAAAAATGAAAAGGAACAAAAGACTCAATTTGTATTGAATATTCAAGTCTGGAAGAGCAAAAGCCATGTGAAGGTCAAAATTTGGACAAAACTCAAATTTGTGTTGATATGCCAACACTACAAAGAGGACTTAACAGAACCTAAGTATGGGTTTGCCTTGAATTGTTCAGAAAAACATTTTTCAGAAAAGTAAGTGCAACATTCCCACTGCTTGAGAGACTGTTCCCCTAGGGAAACATTTAAGAACAATACTCCAAGGTTTTATATGTCGTATTCTGCAAGGTTACTGTGACCTTCAGTTGTCATCTGCCACAGATTTGCCTTGCAAATTTGAATTATCACTCATTTCCCTCCTTCCCTCCCCTCCTGAACTACTTAGGTTTCCCACTTTGTTTAATTTGCTTCTTGGACCAGATCCTCCCTTTTGCAAATTAATTATCCAGTTAAATGTGGGTAATTTTCATAGGAGTTATGTTTTGCTAGTTCTACAAAAGATCAATGAGAAAATTAGCTTTCTTGTATTAAAAAGAAAAAAAGACTCAATGGCTTTTGAAAATTCTAAAATGTTACAAAAGCATCAACATTGTTATACAATCTCATTTAGAAAAAATAGCACAGCCTATGATCATCCCATGTCGAGTCAACAAACATGTCTAATCAGTCACAAACGAGCTACAGTATTTTACCATCCCTGTACATACCTGTTATCATCAGTCTCTTAAGATGTCATTATCTACAGTGATGGTAGTGTTCATAAGCAATTAATTTTTTTTCTTTCCAAATCTGAAGGGAAACGGGAACTAAAATTTGACATAGTAATAGGGGATTTATTGCATGGACACACACACACACAAAATAAATCAAAAGGGTTTTTTTAATTAATATGTTTAAGAAACTTGCAAAAAAACCAAATAAGCATTTTGATTGAAAGTTGTTTCAAAGTGGCTTTAGAAAACAGATTTTAACAATGTCATAGTTGTGCAAAAAAGTCTCACCAATCATAGTATAAAGTTTTGGGAAGTTTGCATTAGAACAATTAATCATTGAAATGCAAAGAAACTAGTGTATCTATTGGCACCCAGATAAATCACACATGATTTCTTTCCAATGTCCCACTAACGAGAGTAATAGAAAACACAGCTGCTAGGAATGTGAAGAGATTATCTACTCCCTTTCTTTCCTCAAGCCAAAAGCAAGTGCACCTTGTGCATACCTGACAGATACTGTCATGGGGCTTCCACAGTGTCCCACAGCAATATGTTCCTTAAAGGCAGAAAGTCTTCTGAGGTATTTCAGCCTTAATATACTTTGCTTTAACTTAGGTCTTGTCACACGTGTTCCAGATATGGAAAGCAATTTACCTCTTTCCTCTCTTCAGCAATCTTGTATATATTTGAAGACCACTGTCGTTTACCATGATGTGAGATTTTTTGGCACAGCTAGCTTTTCAGTGGTCAGTATTGCAAGAAAAGTAAGCACAAGGCTCTTCCACATCCGTTGCAGTAGAAAAGGAAACCTTAAATGTAGTCAGGAATAGCTGTCATGCACAGAAAGCTGCATTATCCCCTTGTCACAATAAATACGGAGTGCCCAGTTAAAACATAGCAGTATAATATTTAGGTTTAGCTCCAGTGTGGGTTTGCAAATTTTATGATGCAGTGAAGGATATAGTATGTGTTTTGGAATGTATGTCAAACCTGGACAGATTTCCTACAGTTATGTAACATCAGTCTCTAGCAGAACATCTATACACAAATGAAATTACTCAAAGATAATAGCTCTGCTGCTGCCTATGGGTGCTCCTCTTGTTTAAGTTAGGAAAGTAGGAGTTAGGGCCTGGCTTTCCACTGCACAACCCTCTTCACATAAGAGGACCTTCTAGAAACGGTATTTATTAAGAAGCAGAAGTCAGAAAGCAGTAATTTAACATCCATTGGCTTCTTTCACCATTTTTATTTTCTTTTGATGTTTTTATTTTACCCTTTTCACTGATTTTTCCTTTCTGATTTGGTTGGTTGGTCTGCTGTTTTACTTTAGAAAGATTTTCTGTATTCATCATGCAGTATTATTCATTCACATCAGTGTTCTGTGACAGGGTATGTGTCAGAATACGAAAGCATAACTTGAATAACAATTTGGATCTATATGCAAGGCTGGACCATCTTCTTCAGAAGCACAGAGGTCTAAAATACTACTCATAAGAATAACATTAGAACACCTGGGAACTTTGGTTGGCACAAATTATCATATTTGCAGGCTATGTATTTAAGGAGCTCTAAAAATTAGTGAGCAAGGCATCCTTGTTTTGCTTTGAATTTCACTTTAACATTTTAGAAGAAAGAGTATCAAATAGGGAATCAAGGGAATATCTCAGAATAAAAACAACAGAGCTCTCCTGGATTTGGAGAGGCAAAATTACTCAAATAAATGAACAAATAAATAAACAGGCTCTTAAGGAAGGTCATGGTGCTGTCTTTTACAAGGCAAAGAAATAGAAAACTGGAGTGGAATTGGGGGCTTCTTTCTTCTTTTACTGGCATTGTCATTATTTTTCAGAAAGGTATGTTTTGTAGTGTTTGGGCACATCTATGTCAACACATAGATGGTCCTTCCTTGAGCTATTTCTCTGCTGATGGAAGGTAAAACCAATTTCTGCTGCTGAGAAGTTAAGTTCATAACAAGCTGTTCCAAAGCTTTTCCAATATGAAGTAGAACAATTACTTATTATTAGCTAGGTAAAATCTGCCACACTGCACATTTCAAGTTCTGAATTATTAGGCAGTAAAACCAGACTGTCACTCAGGCTCAGGACAGCTTATATTTAAACCTAATACATATTATTCTAGGTGATCTAGTTTTGCCATAAATCTTTGCATTTGTTTTGGAATATATGTTCTACGAGTGATGGTTGTAAATGAGAAGAGAGTGACTTAAATGGAAGTTCTCCAATCTGTGGGTGGTATTCAGCATTATTTTTCATAGAAAACTCTGCTCAGGATTACATGAGTTTTGCTTTTCTGTGTGAAAGGTATTCACAAAGAACAATGCTGGCAACATTAGCATCTCCAAATATACATGTTAATGGGTGTTCCTAATTTAGAGATGATTACAGAAATGTTTAATGACCATAAGTAACAAGAATACTTCATCTGATTGTCAGTGTAACCAAGCTGTCTTTTTACAAGTTTTACACTCAAATAAATGACAGGAAAGTGGCACTACTTTCCAACACAATCTCAGTGCATTTTCACTAAAAAGAGATATTTCAAAACAACTCAAATATTTTGCTTCTATCTGTTAGGATATGTATTTCAGAGGCCTACCCTTGTTACTGATGGCTCTTGGAATTATTTGGATTTTCAGTGCTGCCACTGAGTATTAAGGTCGGTATTGCAAGGCTAAGGTTTGTATTACAAGTTGAATTTACTTCTTAGTAGAAATATGGTTTGAAAGGAATATAAAATTTGGACATTTTCTTACCAGGCAATCTAGTAAGGCTCCTTTCTGCATATAAAAGTGTCGTTTTTACAGTGATTTTGTCCCAGGTATCTTGTTCTCAATCGTATCTTTTTCCACTGAGTATGTTATAATAGAATGTAGCATTCCCAAAACGTTACCAGGCTTCTGTTTGGTTATCATATGTAGCACTTTTTATGATCAGCTAGGACATTGCACAGACTAAAGAATGTAACACCACGCTTACGAATTGTTCCAATTTTGCATTGTATATTGAAATCTGGCAGAAACATTTCCTAATTTAGAATCTGTTTTTGTTTGAGTCCATAATTTAAAGTTCTCTGAAGAACAACTGTGGTTTCAAAGTCTGTCAGATTTATGTACAGAAGTTACTTCTGCTAAGCAAGAAGGGTGGTCCAGTCTTACTTCTTTTATGAAAATCAAAACAACTTTAAACTAGAACTGCTTAAAGAGAATTGAGACTTTGTGGGCTTTCGTGTTTTAGGAGTAGCAATATGTAAACGCTTCAGTTTCTGGGAAGGAGGTAATTATGCTGAGCACTCTATGGTTGCCTCAGAATTTCCTACACTTAAGTTCTTTCAACTCTCAAACGTCAGTACTTACAGTTCTAGTGCTAACTGAAAGAGGGGTGGAGACATTACACAGCATGAACCCTGCAGGGAAAGAAAACATTACAGGAAAGGAAAGAATGGAGGGGACAGCATGTGAAGAGGAGAAATGGATGAAGCAGGGAAACAGAGCAAGCGTCCACATGCTGATGAGATTCTCTAATTTATAATCAGCACTACTCAGGGTTGAAAGAAAAGGATTGCAACATTTGTTAACATTTGAAAAAGTTATAAAAGGAAATTGCTAATTTGCACAAGGCTATACCTCTCAGAGTCTGGTGAGCTCGGAGGTGCTTTTTGCCAACAAGCTTGATCACTGCAGTGGTTTAGTAGTTAATCTGTACTTGGCTAGTTTTTGCCTTGATAAAGGCACAAAATGTTTGCTTCTTCATGCCTCCATTCCCTTTTCTGCCTCATCTGTTGAAGGACAGAAGTGTTTTTTCCTAAAGATTTTAGCACGTTCAGAATCCAATCTCAATTTACATCTCTCTGAACCACTGTCATCTAAATAATAAACAAAAACAAAGTTGAAAGAGGTTAAAAGTTTTGTCAAACTTCCAAAGTGAAGAAAATCTTTACTTTACTGTGAATCAGATGTTTAAAACCAATGCATTGGCATTTATTACAGTATCATGTTTAACATAGTTAATTCTAAGGATGATACACTTAAAAATCTTTTCCAACGTGTTTAGGAATAACTGTAAAGTGTTAAAGCAGATGGAAAAAATTCACATCCTATAATTATATGCAAAATCATCAAAACAATATACTAAATCAACTCCCACTCCTCACATCATGGTGTAATTTATAGATACCATATGTTGCAAGATTTGACTGTTTGCTTTAAGTACTCATCACAGGTTCTGGCAATTATAGAGACTATTAACCTCTGTATTCTTTAAATTGCTCAAACAGATACCTTGATCTGCATATTTCCATCCTCAGGAGGAAAAGACCATTTTTGGAATCTGTCATTCATTATTAAACTGTCTTTGCAGATCAACAATTAACTGCTGCTAAAAGCCAATGTCTCAAATACTAATAATTGGTCTATAACTGAGATTCATTAATACTACATTATACATTTTCTTACAGGACTACTTAGAATAATTTTTCTCTTATGGATTTTCTGTATTAATAATTTATGCCAGACCTTAACATTTATGATCTCAGTATGATTCTGTCTATCCAATATATGATCTTTATTTCACCATAAGCCTCCATTTTTATTGTTCATCATTTACGAGCAAATGAATAGATCAGTAATTACATTTCCTCATAAGAAAATTATGCATCCCTCAAGTAGCAGTGACAGCTTTGCAGACCCTGTAGGTTTTGCTTATTTTAGGGAAAGAACAAAACATACATAGCAGTAGTTATCTTCTAACTAATTCATCATTAACTCGTGCATTTTTTATGAATAAGATCCTTAAAATGCGTAAAGGTTTGAGTTCTGACTTCAGAATCCATAATTTAACATTCATGGAAATGTGAGGATTTTTTTTAAAGCTTGGCTTATTTTCAATAGCAACATCTACAAAGAACCTAAAGTTTGAAAACTTTCAGTTTCAGATGCTTAAATTTGTCTGAATAAAAACATCTTTTACTGACTATAAGAGCGAGAAAGAAAAGTTTATTCACATAAAAAAGGAAAAAAAGGAAAAAAGATAAAAATACAGTGGGGATAAAAAGTTGGGTTGAGATCAAGAAAAAAAGAAAATTGTGAAAATTATGAGCACTGGAAAATGCTCTCAGAAGCACAAACAACAAAGTAAGTTAGATATACATGAATGAGAAAATGTTTTCAAAACTGAACTCTTAAAGAGAAGGAAGTTAAGACAGAGGATGTCACGCTTTCCTCAAAATGATAACTCAGTGGTGGTGAAATTTTTCAACAAGTGTACTAATACTATGTCAAAAGATATCAAGGAGTCAATAAGTAAATAAGTAGCTTGACTACAAGATGGAGAAAATACAGCTGGAAAATATAATATAAAAACAGGTGATTTAATACATTATGAGTGTACTTTCAGTACTATACTTAACTGCATTTTATTTTTTCACAAAAGAGTCAGATAAATGAGATTAAGCAGACATCCTTTAGCTAGGCAGATTTATCCCATTGTAATGGAGAGAATGAAACAGACCACACAGCTTACAGTTCTACAGGTCTGACACTTTGCCAAGGAATATATCTTAGACTTGGGATGCAGGGGGAATTGGCCAGCCCCTTTTCAGTGGTCTGTGGGGACAGGACTAGGGGCAATGGCTGTAAGCTGGAGCATAGGAAGTTCCGCACCAACATGCGGAAGAACTTTTTCACAGTGAGGGTGACGGAGCAGTGGAATAGGCTGCCCAGGGAGGTGGTTGAGTCTCCTTCTCTGGAGATATTCAAGTCTCGTCTGGATGCCTGTCTGTGTAATGTGAGATAGGGAGCCTGCTTTGGCAGGGGGGTTGGACCCGATGATCTCTTGAGGTCCCTTCCAACCCCTAAGATTCTGTGATTCTGTGAATCAAGTCTTAAAAGAAAACAGAAAATGGAAAACATAATCCTTTCTCCACGCAGCTATCCTGGAGTACTTTACAAGCTCGGCACCGTGAAGAAGATTTTCCTATTGGTATGGGAAGAGTTGTTATGCTTTCCATCCACTTTGATAAATAAGTTTATCAGTCATATTTTTCTTTTCCAATATGACTGGGTTACTTGAGGCATTTTCCCCCTTATTAATGGAATATTCTCTGGTATTTCATGAATACTGAAGCAAAATCCTCCATATGGAATAGGGGAATCATTCCACACTTGTGTTTGTTAGGACTGGAAATGCCATTTCAAGTATGTGCTATAACGTTTACAGCACAACTAAGATTTATTAAAACTACTCCACATAGCACTATTGTAAAGAATTTATGAACTGTAAAACTGCTATAAAGGTCACTTGAGATGCAAAAGTTTAATTTGGAGTATCATGTTATGGTGTAGTGCTGCTAAACTTAATGCTTGTTTAAACAAATGGCTTGAGGATATTTGTCTCAGAATGTGGAGTTTATTAACTTCAGTAAAACAACTTTGTCTTTTTTTTTCTTCTTAGCTTTGAGTTTTAAAGGCTTGTTCACCTTTTTATGTGCACTAATCCATTACTTTGCTTCCATGAACATAAGCAGGAAGGAAGCTGAAGAAAAAAAAAAAGGATTAAATTTTTGTAGTTTAATAGCACTGTGCATAGTTGTATTTTTTATTATTATTTTGAGGTTTAATATTCTATGACACTTGTTTTCTTTATCAGCTGCAAAGATTTAGAAAACATTTAACTGCTATCTGGGAAAAAAAGAAAAAAAGGAAACATTTTCTGAAAATTAATAATATTTACTTAAATTTCAAAGGCAAAATTTCTCTTTCTTCCACGAAATGCTATACTGTTTCTATAAACAATGGCTGAGTCAGTCATGACTTCACACGGGTCAATCCTGGTGCACATGCAGAGCTCTATTTAAGTCCACAGTGAACAGTATAAGAACAGAACTCAGACTTAACTTCTTCATTTTTCCAAATCTCAAACACTTAGAAAAACCCTTTGCTTGTATACTTACTTAAAGACAGGCAGAGAGTGCCTTTAAACTTCCAGGAAGCTGCATGTGCCAAAAAACTGTAAATTTGTAAATGTGAAACATTTATTATTCACCAGCAATAATTGTTTCCTGTTAAAATTGGCAGGGGTGATTAACTGCTTTCTCTTACTGTTTTATGGGGGATTTAGGAAGTTAACAGAAGGAAGCTGTAATTGGTAATCCCACCTACCCTAACAAATAGCTAGAGCTAACCCTATACAAGCAGGGTTATGGAAAGAAGTGATTTCATGTAGCTGCATAAAAAGGCATAACTTTATTTGCACGTCAATAGCATCAGGCAATGTTTTTAAAGGTTTTGAGACAGTTTGTCTTTCAGCATATGGCTGTACAACATAGAGGCCAATGTATGTTAGGATCGCATCCGTAACAAAAATCACAACAACCAGCAAGAAAAGAAGAAACGAGATTTGTGTCTTCTAGAAAATTAAAGAAAACTTGATATTTTGAACTAATTTTTCACAGAATTCACAGTCTCTTTGCAGACATTCTACAAAGCCTTTATCCACTAGGTGACTGAAGGTTTGATTTCTGCTTTTCTTTGAGATGAAAATATTTTTGCTATGTTATGCCTCAGGCATACGCAAAAAAAAAATCTCCATAGTAAAGTGTTAAGGAGCAGATATTTCAAACAAATAATTATAACACTTGCTAACATTTTCTGATGTCAAAGAAAATGTGCAAAGATTCATTATCTGTTTCTTGGAATATTTCTTCAAGTATCAAGAGATCCTTTGCTGGGAGATTCTGGTACAGCTTATACAAAATTAGCTGCTTGGAACAGAAGAAAAAGCTCCACAGTTTGCTACTTGAACACAAAGCTAGGAGAGAAATTCTCTGAAATACTCAAAAAGAATTAAGACTGAATCAGAAAGGACATCCTAGAAGCAAGGGTTGGAGATGTGTACCCTTTCACATTACATCTGAGGGAGGTATAGCTCTCAATCCAGACAAATAAAATGATTCATGAACCAAGTAAAAACTTTGGTCAGAGAAACAAAACGAAGTACTGTATCATTAATTTTTATTTTACTCGAGGTTGTGGGAGTTCTGTGATGGGTGAAAAGGAAGAAAACAACATAAGCTTGTAAAGCAGGGTTAGAAAAAAATGTGGAAAAAAGGGATGCTGCCCATGATAGGTCACACAGTGACTGCTAGAATAGACTGTGGACAGTTTTGTTTGTCAACGTTTAATTACAGGAAATCTAGTAATCTAAAATGCTTGTGAGGGAGAGAAGCACAACAGCATCTATTCCAGAAAAAGGAAACATTTTAATCTTATGAAAATGTTATTACTTTTAAAAACAGAAAAAACAGCAGCTTGTGTTATCTAGCAGTGATTCTCTACTGATCCAAAGCTCTAAAGTTCAACGTGCTTCCCTGCTCTTTCAGCACGACAAATTGCCTGTGGTCTTTAATGTATTTCTTCAAGTGTTAAATTAAGAAACCAGCTCCAGAAGCTGTCAATAAGGAATGCTCCTGCATGTTCATTTTCAGTGTGGGACAACATTCACCCTGCAGACTCAGCAGTCTGCCTAGGTCATGCCTTCTGGTGTTGATGGGTATCATATCCAAAATAAGTGTATTTACTATAAAAAGAAGGTTTGGTTTGTTTGAGTTTTTTATCTTGACATAGCAAGTACAAATAAGAAAGCATGTGCTGCCATGAAATATTTAATCAGAGCCATAGGAAAAAGTAATTTCCTGAGGTCTCTGAGCAGATTTTTTAAAATATATTCTGCCAACCTTTAGATAAAGCTTCCTTTTAAATTCCAAGTTACCCAAGGAAGCTATTTAGGTTTTGAATATTATTTTGTATTTCAAGGGGAAAAAATTAGTTTGTGTTTGCTTATGAAATACATACTAAATTCAGCACAGCAGGATGATATTTTTATGACTAAGGGACCTCATGCATACATTTCTCTGTGTATCTGAAGTTCTCCTGAGAAAACATCTTACCCATCAGCACGCTGACAAACATGCCTTCACCCAACACATATGAATATTGTGCTGCTTTACTGTGATATTTTTTCTACATGACTAGCCATAAGTAACTGTTATACTCACCACAAAAGCGATCTAGAAGTAAATATTAACATCCAAGCTATTAACCTAAGGAAAATGTGCGCTTTTGCAAATAAGGAACCAGTACTTAAGATAAATCATCGCAACAAGTCATGCATTAAACATCTTTAATAGTACTGTGCATGTAGCATAGCCCTGGGTTTTATCACATAGTTTCAGAGAAATGTGCAGGGGTCACATTCTAAATAGTTTGCAGTGAGACTGCGATGTAGGCTGAGCATGGGACTATGAAGGGTTCTGAAGTGAAAATGGACAAGGCCAAATGTAGCAGATGAATGGATAGAATCAACGGACATAAGATTCTTTATGCAGGAGCCTTTTTCCTACAAGACTCATTAAGAAAGACCCCTCCTAAGGAAGACTCAGGATTTAGCAGTGCCCGTTGACAGGATTAGAATGCGTTTGAAGGCTGAGGGAGAAATTCACAGGATGCTGATACAGTAACCGAGACAATAATGCAGCACAGACTGAAGAGGTAGAACAGCATTAATTCACGACAACACATTGCCAGTAGGAGTCGATGATCAACTAAAGGCAGCAGATTGAGAAGGATGAGAATGTAGAAGAAGCTACAGAGCTCTGAGGAAACTGAGATTGTTAATGCCAGTAAGAGTATTTATAGGTACTGCAGGAAGCCAGCCCAAAGAGGCTGAAGGGGAATTAGTCGTAAATTAGCTAAGGCTACAGAATCGATTACATTCAGGTCATCATTGAGGACAGAAAAAAGAGAGGATGCAAGACAGAAATCTTGAATGGTTCCTTGAAAGTGTCTTCCCAGTACATTGTGATATGATGGTAAAGAAGAAATGGATGCCAATAAAGAAGGAAATTGAGCAAAAAAGCACTGGCACTCTTCTAAATCTACTGTATTTTTTTAATCTTCAGTAAGAATGGTCAGAAATCAACAAAATCAAGAACCACATGAAGAGCTTAAGAGGAATATTAATTATTCATACCACAGGAAGCAAAACATAACAAAGAAATTATTAGGCACTGGTTTTCAATCAAACAAGAGGTGCTTTTCATGTAGGAAATAATGTATTAGTACACTTTCTGGTCTCCCCAGGAAATTATGGAGGCCTGAAACATTTGTAGGTTCAGAAAACACTCACAGAAGAAAGGTCTTTGAAGGCCAGTTAAATATAACAATACAAATTACAACTCTGGAATCCATATTCAAAGGAACTACTGCAGTATTTGGGGGGCAGTTTTACCAAGTTTCTGTATTGTCATGTGTTCTCCAGTATCCACTCACGAACACTAGGACAAATTGGACCGTGGGTGAATGATTTATGCTTCCCTCTACCTCTCTTCTCTCTCATGTGCAAACACAAACACACACATACACACACAGACACAAGATTTTTGAACCCTTAAACGAATATTAGGCTACTATCATTCAAAAGAATATTTGATTATACAGCTCACAGAGTGACGTTTATCAAACATTATTTTCTCGTAGTTAACAAACAATACTTTCATTTCAAGAATACAATTGTGGCTAAAGATTTCCAAAATGCAGACTCTCAGATGCTAAGCCCTGCTGGATCCGTACTCTTGGGAAGACCCAGTCTAAGAATAGGAGAATGATGATAAGAAAATGATACTCTACTCCAGGAAAAGTATATATATGCTGCCTCACATCTGCAGGATGTCAAGTCAGGACAGGCAAAGATCAAAACTGCAGTTAGCTATGTACTTCGTTTAGTCGTTCACACTTAGTTATGGTATAAGTTACAATGAACTTCAGTGATTCTAAAATACTAATTTACGTGTAAGATTATACAGACTGTCAGGCAGACTTAAGAATCATAAGGCAATAATCATACTGTCAGGCAATCATAAGAATGTATCGGCAAGCATATTCGTGATAAAAATCTAGTGAAATAGCATAGAAATAGTATTTGAAGCATTACAGTTTCTATTGTAACTATTCTAGTTTAACTATTCCAAATGTGATTTACTTAAGAAGGAAGAGTGGAAATAATGAAAACTGGGGAGGAAAGATGATAACATGGGGACCAGTAGGTAAAATCAAATGAATGAAAGGGAGTCTCCAGCTACTTAAATCTGTAGAGAAAAGTCCTGTTGATATAGCATCTTTCACCAATGGAAATTAAGAACAATTCTAGTGCAAAAATAGTCATTTAAAATCATCATGGTTCCAAGTACACTTAAAATGAACTGAGCTCAAGGTGTGTATATATATGTGTGTGTATGTGTGCGCGCGTATCTGTGCGCACACATACACTTCCTTTTTCCTTCTTTTCATGAAACCCACCGGAACATAAAGTGAAAAAAACATCTCTAAACAGTCTCAGCTACTTGCTGATGAAAGAAAGCTTTGGGTCAAAAAATAGGATGGGAAAATAGAGGGAGTCCATAGTTCCTCTCAGAACTCAGTTATTAAATAGCTATGTGTAGACGAAAGGTAAACTTTTGTCAGCATTATTGCAGCTTTTTTATTTTTCAGCCCAGAAATATGTTGAGATTCTATGAATAGCAGGCCATTCATAGGCTTTTGTTTCAACTCCTCTTATCGCTGTGCCCAATAGGTGTGCAAAAGTATGTTATTCTGTCTTGAGTTTTATTTTTTGTGTCAAAACAATTTTTTATTACCATTAATTATTTCTGACCAGTTTTGTTTTAACAGTTGATGCACATTATTAATCAACACAGAAAGAACCCTGCTTTTCTTTAGGGAACATGAATCACTACAATAGATCCAGCTAACTGTCACTTACATAAGATCAGAGGATGTATACTGCTATTAATCAATGTTACAGCCCACTACTTTAAATCCATTCCATGTCTAGTGCCCTCCCAGAGCAAAGCCAAGAGTACGCCCAACAAATGCACAATTTAAGAGAGATACATGATTCACAATAGCAACAAAAGTAGAAGAACTAGGATAATAAATACCTTGCAGACACAGAGAGAAGCATTTTCATGTTAAATTCTGCATCAGTATCCTAGAATCCAACACCGACGAGACCTTTTCCCAGGAAAACACATAATCAGCCTCATGTTGGTCATTAAATCAATATATAACTTCTCCCATGTGTCTTTGGGTAAACTATATGGGGTTTTTTTGTCACATAATATTATTTGTTCCTTACACTTCCCCATAGGAGTGTTGTATATGTTGTTTATATGCATACATGTCACAATATTCAGTTGTATGTGTTCTATCATATTTTAAGTGTATTCACGTATTTTCCATCCTCTGTGGCCATAAAAAACTTAGTCACTGGAGAGAAAGTGGCAAGGTATAGGCACTAAAACAGCTTGCTCTGCTCCACCAGTATCCATGTGGATGAATATTATACTCCTGCAGCATATACTGTTGTGTTACACAACAGTAAAGTTCTAGAATATTTTATATTTGTGATTTAAGATAAAAAAGATGTAAGATCTGTGCAAATTCCAGAACTGATCTATTTAATTAATTTGCTTGTGAGTTAGGATCCATGAGAAAATACATTGCCCTTATATAATGATCTTCTCTAGTAGCCTTACAGTGTATTGTATGTTTTTGTTTCTCAAGGCGTTTCTCTTTCAGTGGACTGTACAGCTTATTATTCAAAAGCAATGAATTTAAAGACATAGTATTGGACAAGTCCAAAAAGAATCAAAAAACTTTGCACAACTTTTGTTCAGTATCACATGCTTTTAAATTGTGGCTTCGAAAAAGTAATTGAGAAATATGAATTAAAACCAAATAGAATTTTAATCATAGATACAGACATACGCTGTTTCAGAGCTCACACTCTGAAGACAGAAGCCTTGTTATTTGCAAATCACAGTAAATCTCTTTATGGAAAATGGCTGGAAGGTAAATTAGTATCCATGTCAAAACTACACGTTGGCAGGGCCTCTGGCTGTTCTAAAGTAGCTACATAAGCGCCTTAGCTACTAGGTTTTTTTAATCCATTTTGTCTTCAATATAAGAACAAAGTATAAGTTGATTTTTCTGTGTTTCTGTGTGTGCCACTGTGTGTGTGAGTACACTGACAGTAGGAGTAAAGAACTGAAGATGTGCCCTTTCGAGCGTCCTTCAGTTTGCCTCTTCCATAGATCTTTGTATGTACTTCCATTTCCAATAATTACTGAAAATCATGCTGTAATTACAGTAGATCTTATGAACTTCAGTGTGTTTTGGTGCTTTTGTCCATTTGGTAGTGACATGCTAATAAACTAAGTAGAGTTAACCAAGAAACACCCTACCTTCATGTATGAATAAGTTTATAGTTTTCAAATTCCTTGTTCTTGAAATTGTCTTTCTTTGACCAGACTGCTGGCTGAGGACTCAATCCACCACAGGTTTCTTACTACAATGCATCATTTTCTGACTGTTTTCTATTCATGATGTCCATTGTTTTAATGTAAAATTCTTTCTTCTTTCATAGTCCATTTATCTCCCTTTTCTACCTTATCATTTTCCTTCCTTCTTATTTGTGACAGGAAAAAGGAACTTGAGAAATAAATGTTTGTCTGAAGAAAGAAATCAATGTCAAATGTGTTTTCCCTTACCTTACCTTTGGTGTACTTTAAGGGGGTTTTACTGTTTCTTTAAGATGGAGTATTCAATAATAACAACAAAATCTACAGATGGTGTTTGTGTCTCTAACTGTCCCAGTACATGAAGTCACTCCCTCCTTGGCTGCCTTTAGTTTACTCAACAATTTAGCCTGGATGTCTCAAGATTTCCTTCCCTAAGTCATCCTCATAGAAGAGAGACAAACCAAACAGTTTTCACCCAAACATCTAAACATCCATTTACCTACTTGTTTTTGAAATTGGTTGGAAAAATATAATCGTGTCCAATCAAGAACTCAGACATACACAGGTAAATTACCTGAGTAAAGAATACAAACAAACAAGCCGGAAGTCACCATATTTACCCAGAAGCTCTTGAGACAAAAAATTAAATCAATCAATTTAAGAAGAATAGGGATCCCTATCCAAGGAATAGAATCCCACTGACTTCATTTTTTCTTTTTAAAATCAATTCAAATTTATCCTTGAGATGATCACTGTGGATATCAGGCATGCTTTCATGACCTAGCCATGCACAGAGAGAAATACAGATAACAGGGAGGGCTCTATTCTTTTTCCTCGAACTATGCAATGATTGTAGACTGAGATCACGTTACAACTATTTTATGTACAGTACAGTAAATAAGGAAAATTGGACAAAAAAAGTCAACATAAGCAGAACCAGATGGTAAGATTTCGTTCGTCATTGCATTCATTTGTTTTGCTCTCCTAGTGAGAGTTTTTCCCAAACTGAACACTGAACACCCCAACACTTCTATCATAATAAATTTGAACTATGGCAACTATAGTACATGTGTGAGAGCCAGGCCACGGGGACGTAAGGATGGGAGGCAAGAATCCTAAATTTTGTTCAACGCTGCTAAAATGAATAATGAAGAGAAAAATGCAGAAAGGTGGAGAATGTCAGTGCAGACATCCCCCATTGTCATCTGAACATGCCATGTCTCAGGCAACAAAGATGGAGGCAGCAATGCCTCAAGTATTGCATAAAGAAGATGACTGTTTATTTCATTTATTTATGTATTTTCCCCTTCCGTTTCCTGTTCCAGACTTTGTTTAGCTGAAGACCAAAAACCTGCTGTTTTCTTACAACTGCAAGAGCAAAAAGACTTATTTTCTGAAATGCCTTTTCTAGCAAATATAGGCACAGAGCTGCTCTGAAACGTACAAATCTTAGGTATTAGTAGTGATGGACCTAGACTGCCATATAATTTTGCCATATAGCTAAGAGTCAGATATTGCAGTTCTTAGAGAAATAAGACTCCCATTGACATCCATAGTGTTTTGCTTGAGGTCATAATGCAAGATCATGCTGTGAAGGAGAGAGACGGGACACAGCTTGATGCAGCAAGAGTCGATTTATTGCAAAGAACCATTCCTGTTTATATGCTCTGCAGACGGCTGCTTTCTGTCAAACACACGGTGTTCGTGGGCTACATCTGATTGGTCAACGTTTTGCTGTCACAGCAGCATCTCTATCTTATCATGCCAGTAGAACTTCTAAACCCTCCTCAGACAGCAGCTACACCTTAACAATAGAGGACACTTTTTCCTGGAGCCTGTCCCAGCAGGGGGCCGGCAAGGATGCTGCCACCTTGTTTAGTTTCCCCGAGGTTCATGGCCATCCCGTTATCTGTTCACCTGGCAGTGCTTGAGCCTTTGTTTCTCAAGCTGCAGGCCACAAGATCGGACTTTAAATCACAGTACAGCTGTCAGACTAAGCCAGAAACACTTTCAGCACATCACTTCTTGCTCACCGTATTTAAAGAGCTGTGGGTCTCACCCACCTGCTGTTTAGCAGTTTTATTTAAATTAATGCAAATATAACTGACTGAGACACCTGTGTCCTCCCATCTCTGGAATTGAGTAACACAGTATATGAATGTGACATAACGTTTGAGTTTCCTTAATTATGTTATTTTCTTTTGTAGACAGTTTTTGTTGCATCTCTCAGTGAAATAGTGCAAGGAAATTATTACTGCAAAGTTAATCTTCTGATGATATTTTTATGTATCTTTTATTTCTGCTTTCTTCTCATCATATAGTATATATTATTTTACTCTGCTTTTTGTCTTGTAAGTATAATTGAAGAAGGAAGTGAAAATACAATTAAATTAGTTAATAGAAAGCCAAAACATTAGGATCAATATACAAATCAAAAAGAGATGACACTGCACACTATTCATGATGACATGTTTATTGATACAGCACAAGCACTTGCAGAGCGGCGTATTAGGCATATTACGCCAAATATTTTGCAGAGAAAGGGAGTTACAAGCTAGATAAGGAAACTTGTAAACAAAGGCTTCGAGAGCAGAAATATTTCTCAGAGAGGTGAAAAGACAGCAGTCTAGCAGAGTGGAAATACAGATGAAAAAGCAGTTCTGAGCCGGAGAGAGCTGGGAGGGAAGATTGAGGAGAGCTCAGCTCTGCCACATAGACAGTGAAAGGGCAGGAGGGAAAAAGTGTCGGTGAAAGACGTTAAACAGGAGCCAGTAAATTTGGGACATTATTGAAAGCCAAGCCTATAGGGTTGCTTTGCTTTTTTCCCATGTACACAGCAGTCCTGATGCTGCGATGAGAAGCCTCTTTCACGTGCACACTGAATATCCTGATGTGTAAGTAAATGTCTGATGATATGGAGGGAATTAGGCAGTTAGTAAAAAATTCTTAAAATTGTGGCTTTACCTGTGCAGAGTCATAAGAGCTTAAAAGACACCAAGAAACTGATACGCGGAAAACACACTTTATAACTTAGAAAGTTATAAAGAAGGTATGTTTAATCGCCGGCGGACGCACGGGGGATAGCTCCTCCAAAGACGTGCGCGCCCGGTACAGTAACGCACTCATATTTATACCGCAAATTGTTACAAAATTCATAAGGTCGCCCCACACGCCTATACATATGCATGGCCTGTCCCGCTTCCTATTAAGATCAGCATTTCCATAGTCTCCTCCTAGTGGCGCAGGCGCAGTGTCTTTTGGGGGTGGTCGTCGGGGGTCCCAAGATGAAGGCTCAAAGTCTTCCTCAGAAATAAACTTTTCACCTTCTTGACGCATGCGTACTAGGCAAGCTGGGCTTTTATCTGAGCAAGGGGTAACACCAGGCACCACCAGTCCTCGGGAGCTTCCCGTTATCTAGTCCATATCTCTCTGGTCGTTTACATATCTTAAGCAGGCCATCCATGGAATAAAGAGTGTGACACTCCTACTGGCCAGACCCTCAACCATTTAATCCTATAGCAAACATCCCTATGACATTTCTACTTGCCAGACCCTCAACCATTTACTCCTATAACAAACATTCCTATAACCTTCCTATAACAAACAAACATTCCTTTTCCAGTACTTTCTGTGGGGAGGTGGTGAGGGAAAACTGCGCATGCGCGTTTCCGAAAGCACACGGGTAGCTGAACACGCAGCTGAGCAGCAGAGCCGTACAAAATGGCCGGCGTTAGAGAAGACGAGACCCCAATTCCCCCGCCTGAATCGCAGGATTCGTATGCAACTCCACGAGTGGTAAATGTTCCTTTCTACAGCACTATAGCCAGGCAGTAGGGGCAATGTCCTTGCTATGGCTCTAGTGGTATATTGCTCCCCTGCCATTAGACTTTCAGGTTGTCGCCTTCGGAACGAGTGCGGCTTTACCCACCGGAGCAACCGGACAGGTGGGTGTTACTGAGACTAAAAGGTCTCTTCCAGCTCAGATAATTTAGAAAGAATCAAGATTTTCCTTTTCTGTTAATTGTTTTAATTCTAGGCAGACTACCCAGGCTTCTCATGAAAATGATCTGGAGATGTGGGAGCGACGCTTTAAAATTGAATGTTATATATTGTCAGGACTTATTATTATTTTGATTCTTTTTCTTGTTGCGGCTGGTTTCTATTGTTGTTATAGTTGTGCACAGCAATAAAGTTTAGTTTTTGTTCAGTTATGTGCACCAATAAAGTTTAGCTTTGTTCAGTTAATCAAGAGTTTCCATCTGTGTCTCTATTAGACCTCAGGGGGAGAAAGTTGCTACACCACGTGACTAATAACTTTATAGCAAGCATAGAAGGGATAGGGTTATATGATCCTAACAGTTACTTGTTTTGTGGGTTTTAGAAACCTGATGTTTTATTCTGTCACGGTAACTGCTTGCATGCGGTTCACCACGTGTTGGATCCATAGGATCAGACACGGTAGAAATACTGAATTTGCCATATACTCTCTCGAGATTGTTGATTCAGGAGGTCTGTAGCATTGGCAGTTTTGTTGGAAATTATTTCCAAAACTGCTTGCAAGCGAATTATGCAGTTCAGGTTGTAAATTGGTTCCCATGCCCCTGTTATCAATTCATTAGGCTTCCACGTGGCCAGCCTGTAATGCTTTGTTCTTTTGGGAGGCCACTCATTTTTCCCCCTAATTTTGTGTTCCACCTATTTCAATCTCGACAGATCTTTTACAACTGCCTTGTAACTCCAGCTGCTGAGTTGAGGCTTGTATTTCCTCTAATACCAATTCCTGTTATTTTCCATTTTCTTTGCTACGTAACCAGCCTTGCTCTCAGTTAGCTAATTCGTGAGCGCTGCAAACCGACCCACATCAGATAAGCGACATTGCAAGATGGGAGTTGCTACATTCCATTGGCTTCCCTCTACCCCCATAAATGAGGGCAGGGATAAACACAGCTGATAAGGCAGGCATCCTCACTGTGACTTCTTTCTTCCCCCCTGGAAAGAAAATAAACAAATTCGCTTCTCGGTGAGAAGAGGAAAAAACAGCAAGGGGGGAAAAGGGTCGGGGAACAGTGAGCCCTTAATGTTAAAGGCAGCAACAAGGCAATTCCTTATGCAGATAGAATCTTCTATTCTAAGTGTGGAGATTTGGACTGTAGTGCCTACCAAAAATGTTACAGGTATTAACTTAGGTTCTACAAAACAAGTAATCAGTAAATCACGTCAGTGGTTTCCAGTGAGTTTTCTGATATATATATACACCCTTTGCCCCCCACTCACTTACAAGGGGACGAAGGAGCTAGCCTCCCGGCAGCTTGGGGGACGCAGTTAAATGCAATAAAAAGAGCACTAGGAACAGGATTTTCGACCTTGATTTGTGGATTTTTGGGTCGTCTTAGTACTAACTTTTCCAATTTATAGTTTTGGGAATTGCATTCTCCAGACCAAATTCAACCCATGCCTGATATTGTTTCAACAACTGATAGTCGTTATTATCATTTGGGTCCCACCTTGGGTCTGTCAGAGGGATATGATGTTCAACCTGTCCCCTTAATGTCCCTGCTGTAATCTGGGCTTCTACCTGCACCTTAGCTGTTTTTAAAACCAGCTGTTTTTCCGTCTCTGTTATTGCATCTAACATGGCATCAATATCCTGCCAGTCAGGGTCCTGGGTCTTAATTATTAACTTAAATCGCTTAGCAACCCCGGAGGGATCATCCCGATAGTTTTTGACAACTCCTTTACAAATCATTCATTGTAACGGGGGCCTTAATTCTTGTTGGTCCCGTCGAGCCCACTGCTTCCCTTAGGGGAGCTTGATTCACTGGGCGCCCCCGCCCATAGCTGCGAGTTCTAATAGGACTAAACCCAGGTCCATCATCCAGTTTCTGTTCTTCCTCAACTCCTCCTGCTTCTGCTACAGCCTGAGGAGCGGGAGGAGGCATATAATACTCCAACCTGTCCTGGTCTTTTGTTTGATAAACTTTGTTTTATTAGTACATCTGTGTCCCAAGTTACAGGACGAGCAGCACTGCTTTAATTCGTTTCTTGTCCCCCTTTTATGATTCTCTTCAAGGGCTATATCAGGTGGTCCTGAGGGGGAACTAGCCCGCAGTCCCGCTGCCACTCAGGATGGTTTCTAAGGCTGAAAAACATCTCTGCATATGCAGCTTCATCCCATTTTCTTGCCCTTCTTAAATATAACAGCAATTGCAAGATGGTATTGTAGTTCAAGGTTCCATTACAAGGCCATTT
Source organism: Gallinula chloropus (assembly GCF_964237585.1). Classification (NCBI taxonomy): domain Eukaryota; kingdom Metazoa; phylum Chordata; class Aves; order Gruiformes; family Rallidae; genus Gallinula; species Gallinula chloropus. The sequence goes on from NW_028168461.1 coordinate 32,419, forward strand.
TTCCTCATCTTCCAATTTATAGACTGGCCACAAAATATTGCAATATTTAACAAGCGTTTTCCTTTTCTCTTTTCCCTTTGTTCCAACAATTTCCTTCCACTGTGCCAGTATGCACCCTAATGGACTCTTTTTCACAGTCCCTGCCTGAATATTACCCATGGCTCTTATTTCTCTCCTTAATATCTCAATCTCAAACCGTTAGCTACTTAGCCCAGAAATTTCCCTTTTCACTTTAAGAAATACCGACAAGGTGTTGCCAACACTGAAACGCACCCAAGCACTATTTCTTTAAAGTTTTAGGTAGTGCCTGAAACAACATACAATACGACAATGGTTTTCATACACTTTGTCCGTCTCCGGCCCGTCTCAGAGCCGCGGGGCGGGACTCTGCACTTGCTTCACAGTCAGACTACCTCTCGTTCATTCCTTCATTCATTCACTCAGGTCGCTCACACGATAAACAGTTACACTCAGTTATAGCAAAAGGACGCACGTGCAATAGAACAAGACAAAACAGTACACAGATGACTCGAGTCAACCAGTTACCAGGTACTAGACGCATGGGCCATAAGTCACAGTTCAGTGATCCCCCCACTGCTCTAGCACTTCCAGGTCCAGGACAAGGGGACTCTGTCGTGTGCGAGACGTCTCTCCGCGACTTATAGACCGCCCCGATCGCGATCACACTCAGTTAATACAGGTGCACGATCCCGGAAATATTATTTCACATACCTTGTCCGCAAAGAAGATGGTCCTTGTCTACCCCTGTAGTGACCGGCTGAGAGCGGAGTCCCTCCGAAAAAAGTGTCTCGGGCTGCAGCTAGGGCGTCCGCGCCTCAGGCGGTCCTGCAGCCAGGCAGAGGAGGTCCCATCTGGGGTGCCAAAGCTGATACGCGGAAAACACACTTTACAACTTAAAAAGTTATAAAGAAGGTATGTTTAATCGCCGGCGGACGCACGGGGGATAGCTCCTCCAAAGACGTGCGCACCCGGTACAGTAACGCACTCATATTTATACAGCAAATTGTTACAAAATTCATAAGGTCGCCCCACACGCCTATACATATGCATGGCCTGTCCCGCTTCCTATTAAGATCAGCATTTCCATAGTCTCCTCCTAGTGGCGCAGGCGCAGTGTCTTTTGAGGGTGGTCGTCGGGGGTCCCAAGATGAAGGCTCAAAGTCATCCTCAGAAATAAACTTTTCACCTTTCTCCTTGACGCATGCGCACTAGGCAAGCTGGGCTTTTATCTGAGCAGGGGGTAACACCAGGCACCACCAGTCCTCGGGAGCTTCCCGTTATCTACTCCATATCTCTCTGGTTGTTTACATATCTTAAGCAGGCCATCCATGGAATAAAGAGTGTGACATTCCTACTGGCCAGACCCTCAACCATTTAATCCTATAACAAACATTCCTATAACCTTCCTATAACCTAACATTCCTATATATAACATAACATTCCTATAACATTCCCCGTTTCAGCCTCCACCATCAGCAGCACCGGCATTAGACCGACCTCCGGCTGCAGGTGTAAGAAGTGGGGACCCTGTTAGATGATCCCCTCGGAGTAGCCGAAAAACTGGACCAATTCCTAGGCCCTAATACTTCTCCCTGGGAAGAAATACAGTCCATTTTAGGGATTTTGTTTATTGCTGAGGAGAAGGGAATGATTAGACAAGCTGGACCGAGAATTTGGGAAAGACAGAATCAGGCAGGACCCCCGGGAGGGCAAAAATGGACAATTTGTAGCTAAATCCGGGGGCTGGGGGAGCATAAGAAGAAAGTTAGAGAAGCTGGAGGACTGGCAAGAAGGGGAATACTATTCAAAAATCTCAGAAGCGGTGCTGGTAGCAGGGCTGGAGCCTCCAAATTGTCAAACTGTTTTTTTCACACTAAGAAAACATTATCCCAACTTAGACACCAGAGGAGATGGAGACGGGATCCTGGCTTTGCTACAGGTGAATGCCTGCACCAGAGTGGCATGTTAAGAAGGTTAATTGTTCTACCTCACTGGGGAAACAGAAGGTTCTTGCTGCCTTAAAACTACGTATAGCAGCAATAAGAACAAAATTCTTCCTGAGCTGGATATTCCAGTGTTACCGAATGTTTTGTAACAGTGATAAATTGTACTTGTGACCTGACAATGAAAATATCTTTCTACAATCTAAGATGCCACGTTACTCAAGGTGTTACAGTGTACAGCTGTCTGTCTTTCACTTGAGCTCAGGGCAGAAAAAAAAAGAATAAAAAATTGGTGTGTTGACATAAATCTTTTCCAGTACATAATGTCTTTTCCCCAGTGAAATCAGTTCTAACATTGATGTTCCAGGAGTTTCAACCAAAGTAAAAGATGAAGCTAAAGGCATTTATTGCAGCTAAATTTCTTCCACCAATTGAGGTTTATGTTGCCTGGTAAAATATTCAATTATGTGATGTCAATGTTTAGCTTGTGAGCCTTATCAGAAGTTATAAACTTAAATGGTTTTAAAGGATGAGACTGTTACATATGATATCCTATATAGTAAATGTATGCATATAAATATATTGAAAGTTATATATATTTATGTATATCTCATGTGCCACATATATTCTATACATGTTATATTCGGTATAGCTATATGTACACTGTGGATTATATAGTATAATTGCACACTTGATATTCTATATTATTTATTATACATTCTAAATTTTATACATTGTATCATAAAGTACATCTGTGAAGTTTTCTAGATTCCTCAGTCTATGCAATAAAGCACAAAATTGTTGGAAAAGGTGAACAGTGGCCTTAGTCAGGACATGATGTGAGGCAGAGCTGATTTATTGGAGCATTCAGGGTCCAGGATTTTAATTCTGGACTATGTGTTTCCTTTGGAAGCATAGCTTCTTTCCTCTACTGTTTTTTTCTGTAGCAGGTAACACAAAGCAGTCTTCTAATTGTCATGAACATTGATAATGAGTGGTATTTACATTCATACATCAAAGGATGAGTTACTGGAAATCCCAAATACTAGTTTAATGACGATTCTGATTTCAGTCAATATGTTACTAGAAAACTGAATGGACATTTTATTTTTAAATATCTGAAAATGTTTTTCCTAAATTGCTAATAAATCCAGTATTTAAATATTTTGGTTAAACTCAATTAATATTGCAGAAGAGAGAATGGTTAAAATACACAAAACTTTTATAGGACTTTGGAGTTGAAGTTCTGGTTTTAAAAGTGTTTTTAAAATGTAGAAGCTTGAATTCTGTTTACTTTCAACATTTAGACTCATAAACTTCATGTCTACTCTTGAAATGTCTAAGAATTGAATAATAAAAAAGACAAACAATAAAAAAACCCTACTTTGCCAGATGAAATATACTTCTTGGTTTTACCCCTGTTCTCCCACAGTTAAAAAAAAAAATCCCAAAGTTAAAAAGTAATCCCAGAATTACTGACTATGAAAACAAATAAATTGTCATCATATTTGTCTTGTTATATGAATAGAAAAGGCAAGACATAAGAGAAAGGCAAGATAAAAAGCCACTATGGAAAAAAAAAGTTTATGTTGCTTATGTTATGCATCTATTCTTTTTTCCTTGTAATCCTGTCTTCTTTTCTTAAAAAAAAAAAAAGAGTATATACTATTTTTCATGCAAATTATGGTGAAGTGAGACCTTGTGATCTGAAGAAACATAGGTAATTGCACTTATTTTGAGCTGGGTAGTTATAGTATGGTGCCAAAAAAAGCTAAAAATAAGTGACATACAGATTGACCTCAAACACTGTTTCTGCTGGTTTGTAGTTAATGATATATAACTTACAGACATGGGATCAAACAGCTGGAACAGAGTCAGAAGGAAGAAGAAACAGCTTTCAAGTACTTCACTTCCATCGGAATCATAGAATGTGTGAGGTTGGAAGGGTCATTTAAAGGTCATCTAGTCCAATCCCCCTGCAGTAGGCAGGGACACCTTTAACTGGATTGGATTGCTCAGAGCTTCATCAAGCCTGACCTTGAAGTCTCCAGGGATGAGGCCTCCCCTAACTCTCTGGGAAACCTGTTTTAGTGTCTCATCACCCTCCTAATAAAGAACTTATAATGAACAACCTAAACCTACCCTGCTCTAGTTTAAAACCATTGCCCCTGTTGCTACATGCCCTTATAAACAGTTCATCCCCAGCTTTCCTGCAGGTCCCCTTCAGGTACTGGACGGCTGCTATAAGGTCTTCCCAGAGCTTTCTTTTCTCCATTGTAGAAACCCACTAGGTTGGTCAAGCAGGGCTTGTCCTTGGTGAAGCCACCCTGGCTGTCTTGAATTGCCTCCCTGTCCTCCATGTGCCTTAGCATAGCTTCTAGAAGAACCTATTCCATAATCTTCCCAGGCACAGAGGTGAGGCTGACAGGGCAATAGTTCCCAGGATTGTCCTTTGTACCCTTTTAAAAAAACTGGCTGTAATTATTCCCTTCTTCCAGTCATGAGGGACTTCAGCTGACTGCCATGACTTTTCAAGTATCATAGAGAGTGGCTTGGCAACTACATCAGCCAATTCCTTTGGGATTCTTGGGTGCATCTCATCATGTCCTATGCACTTGGGGATACTCAAGTTTCAAGGTCACGAACCTTGTCTTCACTTACAGTGTGATGGACTTTGTCCCCCAAGTTCCCATCTTGCATTCAAGAAAAGGCACTATACTTTTTTTTTTTTTTCTGAAAATACAGTGTGTGTGAGCCTTGGCAGAGGAAATCTTAATGACAGAAATATTCAGTGGTGACTCCTGCTTACAGTCTGTGCCAAAGTTAGAGGGCTGGTCTCTAAGAGATTATCAACAATTACAGGAGAATTACAGATAAGGTAATCATAGATACAGAGACACAGTAATGAAGAAAGGCCATATTCAGAAAGCTGTCTCTAGTGTCTGTAGCAATGAATATTCTTGGTTATTAGTCATAAGCACTCTATTTAGAATCTCAGAATCACAGAATGGTTTGCGTTTGAAGGGACCTCAAAGATCATCTAGTTCCAGCCCCCACTGCCATGGACAGGGACACCCTCCACTAGATCAGGTTGTCCAAAGGCCTATCCACCCTGGCCTTGAACACTGCCATGGACATCCACAACATCCATTTGAAGAGGAACATTTATCTCATTCTGAAATAATGTCCTGGCTTTCATTAATTTTGCAAGCTATCTTAGGCCAACATTAATCTCTAAGAGTTGCAAATTTATTCCTCAGAAGTCCAGAAGTTAATTCAGGGTCCAGTCGTAAGGACTAAGCTCAACCTCTATCTGGCTAAAACAGCGCTTCAGCTATTCCAAAGACCCCTGAGTTAACCTTTGAGTATGAGAAAGCAAACGAAGAAGATTTGAGCACTGTGTATATCATGGGAGGGATGGGGAGAAGCATATTTTTCTGATAAAAACATACTTGCCATGAAGAGGTTCCACAGAATGACAAGAATCCTTTTGTATTAAAACCATCACAAAAATAATGGTTATACTAAAGGCATCATTGACTTTTTATTCCTTGACATGTTAAAAAAAGCTCTGTAAAGAAAAACCTAGCAATATTTGACTGGTAGAGTTTGATGTTCTCTGCTCAGTTCTGTTGGTTCCTGGTTTTCTGGGACCAAAACTAATGTATGCAGTGAAACACAGATGTTTGGCTCTGCTCCACTAGTAAATCCATCTTCTAATGTACCAACACTACACCTCCTTCATGAAAGCACAGATCCTAATATTACTAATGGATTCTCTGTCCTTTGTAAATTACAAACAATGATTTTATGTGTATGTAATGTATCTAAAGTACTTCTTAACATGGTGAAACCTGAGATTTAGGCTTAACAAAGTCATTCTGCTTTGTGAGGACTGGGTGCAACTTGTTCAGAATATTTGAAATTAAAAAGAAATAATTAAAATTATGTGTCAGAATCAAGCCATGTTAAAAAAAAAAAAAACAACCTAATTCTTTACTTAATTTGATTTGCTCACTATTTTGACAAGGTTTCTGCTTCAAAATTTTTCAGAGTATCAAACTTTCCCAGAGTTCTCCAAAGTCTGATGAGCTTGCCTCTCTCATAGGAAGAGCTCAGTGATCAGGCTTAAATTTGAAAGAAAGTTATTCCACATACTGCTTCTATCTTCTGGAGATATGGTCTTGTGCCACAGATGTGCATTTTTCATTAGCTTTAATAGAATTTCTTTCTGCCCACCCAGAGAACAATTTGCTGCAACACATCAGTTAATTTCAGAGAGGATATTTTAAGCTACATGATGACATAGTTATATAGGACTAACATGAAAATGGTTTCAGACTTTTTCCTTTAAGTATAACATTTTAACTTTACATTTACACTATATAGATAAAGCCCAGAATGGGGAATTTCAGAAGGAGAGAGCTAATGTAAGATGCTGCAATACAGATCTGAAAAGATGTGTGTAAATTATTATGAATCCACAATTCAAAACAAAAAGGAGAAAAACCATTAGGTTAACCGAGATAACACAGTGGTAAGCATTTATGTATGAGTTAACTACTTGACTCATCTATAGGAATCCTACAATATTCAGTAGGTCTAATTTCACAAAGTGATTTTTCCATCTGACTCAAGCCTTGCTGCAAATTCCTTCTTTCTCATGCCCATGAATATGAAACTGGCTACCTTCACAGGGATTGGGATACTGAATCAGGCCAAAGATGAAAAGATTTTTGTGTTCCACCATGCTTGTCTTTTCCAAAACCCTGGTGAATGCTTTCCTGAACTGCAACATCAAGTCTCTGAACAAATCAGAAATCAAAAGCTAATAATTATTTCTGAAAGAAATATTAGGCTTATTCTGACTCCTTGCATCATCACATTGGCCATTCTTGTCCCCAGCAGACAGAATCTCCTATTTGAAGTAGTGTTACTGTTGAAAGTGGTGTGGCTAGTGTAGTCAGAACATGGAATTAGATTTGGCTTTTGTTTTTTTAAATCCCATACTGTATTTCTATGATATTTTTGTAAAACTGTCATTTGTTGACCCCACGTTCCCTTGTAAGTATCTAACATATTATTCCATTCAAAGATGGATAGAGTGGTAAAAGAACTGAAACCTTATTTTGGAAGACATACTAACATATAATCTCTGGAAAGCAGGTACTATATGACTTCTATAGCAATCTCCAGCAGTTTAATATTGCTTCAATATTGTTAGGCAATATAGGATTGGTCACGGACAGAATTGAACTTTAACATATTTAGAAACAAAAATATTTTAACTCTTGTTTCAGTGAGTCCTTCCATATTATCTTGATGAATAAACTAATTTTGTATATCGTTTCAGGATTTTACCTGTGAAAGCCTGGACAAATCTTGTGTACTTCTTTCCTACAATACAGGAAATAATACACAGATTGTCCCTAAAACTACATAAACTTCACAGAATCACAGAATCACAGGGGTTGGAAGGGATCTCGAGAGATCATCGAGTCCAACCCCCCATACCAAAGCAGGTTCTTTAGGACAGGTTGCACAGGGAGGCATCCAGATGGGTCTTGAATATCACCAGACATGGAGATTCCACAACCCCTCTGGGCAGCCTGTCCCAGGGCTCTGTCACCCTCAACGGGAAGAAGTTCTTCTGCATATTGGTGCAGAACTTCCCATGTTCCTACTTGAGGCCATTGCCCTTGGTTCTGTCTCCACAGACAACTGAAAAGGGGCTGTCCATTTCCCCCTGTGTCCCATACTTCAGATACTTACTTAGAATTTCTAATTGACCTAATGGAAACACTCTAAAAAGAAAAAAAAAAAAAGAAAAAATCTTTTCTGAGAATATTACTGATTTCTTTTGGTTTTCATATAAGAAACAAAAAAATGCTGTCTTTTGGAATTATAATGCAGTAGGGATAATAAAAGAAAACTGTAGCTTAGTCTACTAATACTCAAAGTGTTACCCTCCTTATTTTATTTGGTTTGTTAGTTCAATGTGACATTAATTTAGAAGATTATGCAACTTTAATATTTTTACACATCTCTTTTTTTCAGTCACTGTTAAAGACATTGAGTCAGCATTTCTGTTTTCAGTTCTGTTATTCAAGGATCAAAATGGCAAAAAAAGTGAAATAAAATACCCCAAAGTCCACAATTTTAAACAATAAATAGTGGGAAAAAAACCCAAACCCAACAGTACCAATATCTCAATAATGGATTGAGGAAGATATTGGTACAGTAGACATTTTTCCTGTCTGACAGACAAAAAATTTCATCATGATCATTTGGTGGTGGGAGGACGTATGTTCTCAAAAGTCCTAAATTAGTTAATTGCCAAATGTTTCTGACTTCCCAAGATCATAATTTTCCCATGTTTTCCCATTTCAATTCTTATTCAGCTGTTAATATTTGTCAATGGGAAGTGATGTTATGTGGTTTGAAAGAGACTTGCAGGTGCCATGAATAAAATTTGGATCATCCAGATGATTGACATTTCCCCTTTCAATGGTTTTGGTCTCTGGTAAAAGCATCCTGAGTTTAGCAACACAAGTCAGCTTTTATCCTGGAAACTAACAGCCACTGCAGTTCTTAGTAAGACATCTTGAGTACAGGGCATTACTATATGCACGTGGCTTCCAAAAGGGATCTTGCATACATCTGGCTGAGTAGAGGCTTGGTGTTTGTGACTAGGCATTCTAGACTCCAGTAGAGTTAGATCATGGTACCTTGGTACAACAAGGTGCTTTGAGTAAAAGGATAAGATCACTTTATCTGACAAATAGGAAAATATTTTCATTAGGCTTTGAAATTGCTGATGTTGAATCTTATCATGGTTCTCTTTCAATTCCCTCTTTCTGAAGTTACTCTGCTCTTACACAAGTTCTTCATGTTTCCGAATTGTTTATCAAGATGAGAACCATCCCCCAGAACCATATTATGACCTTTAACATATACAGAAATTTACCATTTATCACAGGTTTTGTTTTCCCTCCCTTAGTCAATTTTTTCATGAGATTGTGTCGTGGAATTCTCACAAAGGCCTCAATTAGTTTAAATGGAAAAAAAAAATAAATTGCTTCCATGAAATAGATTTTGAGCACAGAAACAGTCACAGTCCTCCTGTTAGAGATCCTCCTACTATATTGTCAGATGTTTACAGGCAGAGGGAAGCTTCAGAAATACCCCCCCTGAAAAACAAGTTGCACAGGTATGACTAAGGAGCACCCAGTAATTGTATAAAGAAGGCTTTTGTTTTTTAAAATACAGTAATTGCCCATTCACGGGTGATGATTAGTCAGGGGAGACAGGTGCTGGGGAATTAGAGGAGATGCATGACTTTTGAGGCATGACAACTGTATGGAGGGACTAAGATCTCTAATATCTTAAAAAAACACTAAGTACTAGTCAGTGTTCTTGACTTATAGAAAATACATTTTAGGACCTTTACCAAAAAAACCCCATATATCTTTTCTTTACAATCCTGTAAAAACAAAAAATCTGTAACTGTGGGTGCATGGTGATTTTATCTTGAAGTCTTTCAACTGATGAAGAAAGAATTACAAGTACAATTAAAATAAACATTACTATCTGAAAAACTATGATATTTTAGGAAAAACTAAAATTTCCTAGAACCTCTTACAATTACAATATGGTCAGCTGATACAATCCACAAAACATTTCATTTTCATCTACACTCAAATATTTTCGATAATGCCCTGTGATTAAAATGATAAAAAACACCCCCAGACAGTCTGAAGACTGTCTGAGTGACAGCAGGTCAAGTCAGGTGGCCACAATCAGAAGCAACATGGCAAAGACAGATTATGAAACAGTAAAGAAATCTTGACTCCAATATAATTTAAGTTAACTTTTTGGAGGTCTCATGGTTGTTTGTATATTTTATCTTATAAATTTGAGGCATGAAGTTCAAAGTCATTTATATAATATTGAGGCCTGAGTTGAATATTGGATATTAGCGGAATTATATGGTTAATAAAACCCTAAATACTATCTGGTCTTCTAACCAAAACATCAAATAAGGTCTTGCTCATTATTTTTTTTTCAAATTAGTGAAAACATTTCCTTCATTGCTGCCTACTGCAAGCATCACTGGGGTTTGTGTAATTTTTGTCCTTGCCATTGCTAGATTCCGGGACAAAGAAATACATTTTTTATCTAGGGATAAAAAAATGGATAAAACCCAAAAAATATTTCAAAGTAATTACTCTGAGCTAATCAGATTTGATCTGTAATCTGGAATACTGTCTACTTGTTACAGATATTCTCCTCTCATTGAGCTAACTCTACCACAGTGAAAAAGTTATGAAAACTAGGTTAACACTAAGGACAAAATGGCTTCAACCCTGAATAGCAGCTAAACTTTCAGCCATACATCAGATTGGATACTATCAGCAAAATAATTATTTAATTAAAAGAATTTGTGTAGCTTTTAACAGCAACTCAAAACCCCAAGTTTCACACTGCCTGAAATAAAGGCAACAAAATAAAGTGCCTAGTTTCTAGTAACGAGAGTATTCTGTCACTGACACAATGCATTTCAGTAACTTTTAGGGCTTAACCTTCACCCTATACTGTACCACAGCGTAGTGAAACACAGAGATACAGAGAAATGTGGCTAGCTGAGAAAAAACAAACCCTTTTCCAGAAAACTAAGCTTTAAATAGCTTCTTACCCTAGAAGCTACAGAAATGCATGAATCAGACTAATATATGCATAATGGACTAAAATTCATGTGAATTCACTCTGCAGAGTTACATTGTGTGTACCTAAACAGTCTTTGAGACAGAAGTATCAATGTAATTTAAGGAAGTTTCCCATTTACTGTGTTTTGTTTTGCATTGTGAAGACTTCCTAGAAAGTTTAAACTGGATTTTTGTAACAGGGGTTTTTTATATTAAACTGAAGTAGAAGATGGAATCACGTAATGCACTCCAGCTGCAAACAGGCATTGGGTCTTTGGAAGCAGGCTACAGGGAGTCTGAATTTAAACAAAATAAAATTTTATGTGTATTGTGTGAAGACCATACGTGTAAGTATGAATTTTAGGAACATCTTGAGAAACCTAAAAAAAGTTAGCAATACTGTCATATTAAGGTCTAATATTTGAACTAGTCTGAAGCCAAGTGTAACTACTGCATTCCCAATGTCATAAAACAATTTTTGAAGTTGATAGTTCACAAAATGTCAGATCTTGAGGTTTTTTATTAACCTATGAGTAAATGTTCTCTCTTGTATCCCTGCCCAATGTCATTGAGAGCAGAGGATTCCAGTTAGGGAAGGAATATGCCAAGGTGATGGCTTAATCAAATTATAATTATTTAAAAACTGCTCAGAAGCTTGAAATTGTAGGAAACATTTCTATGGAATTACTGAACACAATTCATATAAGACAAAATGAGTGATAAATACTTCTCAATTAACTAAAAGAACAAGTCCATATCATTTGTGCAACAAATATATATGTAAATATATTTACATTTAAAGATACCAAACTGGATACATTAAAATGGTTAAAAGATTTGATTCCGTCTCAGTTCTTACCTATGTGGGTATTTGTTTTTCTTAATGGCTATGAAAGAAAATATTGGAACAGAGTTCATATATGATAAATTAGATTCTAAATAAATAAGAACTGGGTTTAAACTTCTATCTGATTTCCTGAATTCTTGAGGAAAATGAAACATTAATTGTGCATTATTGATTCAACAAGGAAGTGCAATCATTCAAAATCTATAGACCTGCATATATCCAGTGAAGTATCTTGCTCACTACCTTCAAAAGGAAATGAATGAATATAGAGTAGTTTCTAAACCTCAGACTAATTCTATGAATGAATGTCCAGAAGTTAAGCCAGTCTTCACCAGAGAGTCTAAACATCTTCCTACAAACACACAAGAGGGCATGAATGTTCATGAAGCAAACACTCAAATAAGAAAGGGATATTTAACAGTGCTTGAGATTCTTCTGAGATTCATGCATTCACTTCCAGATCTCCCTGTGTTTTCTCTGGAAGTCTCTTTATGTTGGAGAAACATGTAGTTGATAGCTAAGGGAAGGTCTTACTGCAGGCATGTCTTTCATGTCTGAGAATGAAATGAGTACAGAGACTGGGAAATATGTAATCTCTCTAGATAGTGCAAAAGAAGGGGGGGAAAAAAAGTCCTTGACTTCAAGAGCCTTAGTAAATGATCACTTGCAAAGCAAGATATGCGTACAAGATAGCTCAAAAGAAATTGGTTATTGGTAAGTAACTTTCCCTTTCTTTGTTATCAGTGCACTTTTCAACTGGGAATAACCACGACGAGATGCTGACTCTAGCTATATTGCTTTAGCATTCTTTTAGTACTGATGTAGTGTCACTTTTTAAATCATTCCAGGCTAAAATAAGCACCCAACTTCTCTGGCTTGGAAAAACTGGCTCCACCATCTTCATCTTGTACCTGAGCTGGGATTTATGTAGCTTTTGGCAAGCACAAACGAGGCTTCTCACCCAAATACCTGAACATATATTTAAGCCAATCACATGCACACATACACACATATTTGCCAAATACCATTGATTTTACTGGCTCATTGTACAACAAGATATATAAAATTTGGTTTCATACCATTTTACTTCTTTTCATGCTGTGTGTATAAAAATCCACTATTTTAAAATATTTCTCACTTCAGAATATATTCTTCATGACATTTATGCTTGTCCACCTCTCCTCAGATATAATATAAACATGATAAATTTCCCATATCCATTATTTGCAAACCTGTATAACTTGTACTAATCTTATACACTTAGCTAAAAAGTTCTGATTGAGAAAGTTGAGGTTTCTTGGGAATTGTTTTACTGCTGACCTATTGCCTAGTGAGAATCTATGCTAAGGGGTACCAGAGTGACCATCCATTTTTTGTTCATGCTGATTCAAACACTTTAATGTGCATTATTTTACTTCTAGAGCTCACTGGGGTTCAACTACCACTGTTGAACATCTAATCTGCACACTTGATGATTTCATTATCACTAATTTGTACACAACTATGACCTTCAGTTTTACATCAGTATTCTCTAATGATTTATTTTTAAAATACATTTTGTAGTTTCTAGGAGATTCTGGGAAGCAGTGATCAAAAAGGGAGTGTAAATGCTCCCATAGAAAGGCTCATCTGCTACAGCCTTTCAAAACAGTATCTCCTCCAAGTCCACAGTGTACCTACAACAGGTGCTGCACTTTGAAACTGGGAAAACATAGGTAAAATTCAGTGTATAATAAATGATATTTTAAAATATTAAGCAAATCTATACTTCTTTAAGATTAAGATTTGAACATAAATGATGTCTGAAATACATTACGCATATTTGTGAGTTCTAAATGACATGTTAACAAGGCCTGAAGAACATATATATACTTATATGTGTTGGTGTAAACTATTTTGAGCAAGCAGAAATCTCTACATTGTTGATGATAACCAATCAAAACTGATCAATTCAGAGCAGAAACTGTGGTTCTGATGAAGGGATTGTCGTGGTTTCACTCCGGCTGAGAGCTGAGATCCACGCAGCTACCTGCTCTTTAAAGGAAAAGAGGAGGGGGAGAGGTGTGTGGTGGGGGTGAGGAAAGGGAAGGGAGAAGGAAGGGGCAAAAAACAACCCAAAACCAAGAAACCAAAAGCCCGTGGGTTGGGATAAGGAGAGTTTACTAGAATAGCAGAAAGGTACAATATAACAAAGCTAACAGGACTTTACAGCAAAAATATATGAAGCTGTTGATACCCAGTGCAGTGTCTCACTGAACCCACAGCTCAGGCCGTGCCACCCAGAGCTGTCCCGGAACCTGATCATCCCCCCAAAACCGCGCATCCTGGAGCCGCCCCGCTCCTCCTCCCATCAGCCCCCCTTTATACTGAGCAGGACGTAATTGTCATGGAATACTCTCTTTGGCCAATTTGGGTCACCTGTCCTGGCTTTGTCCCCTCCTTCCTCATTAATAGAGAAATATGAAGAGCTGAGAAAGTCCTTGACTGCTTGACCACAACTAAAAACATCAGGGTGTTATCAGCACTGTTTTCATTTTAACTCCCAAACACAGCATTCCATCCGCTGCTACAAATGAAGTGAACTCCATCCTGACTGAAACCAGGACAGGGATTTAAAAAATGGGAAATTTAACTACAAAACTGTAGAATTTTTATATCACAGATTGTACCAGGAAAATGAAGGTTATCAACTGCTGTTCCAATCAATACTGTACTCCCTTTGGGATGAACATGTGCAGAGGACCCAAAAGTTCTCTGTGGTACAGCATTAATCTTCTACATGCAGTACAGCTAATGTTGACAGAGCTGTGGCTGTTGTCAGGCCTACTGATGACTTTTGAGTTTTTGACTTCATCTGCCTTCTAGTGATTTGCTCTCTGAAGATAAGTTTGATGAGGAAAAGATAAAAAGTCATCAGCACCTTTAGTTTACAGAGACAGAAACAATGCTGAGTAATTACAGATTATTTTTCTCTAAGAATGTTTTGAGAAATCATATTCCTAAATAATTTCAGAAAATTAGGTAGAAATTTAAAGTTTCTTCAATAATTAGGAATTAGGAGAAGAAAACACTACAAAAGCTGATAGAAAGAAATCCAAAGTAGGATCACAACTGATGAATCATAGAATCATAGGATAGTTCGGGTTGGAAGTGGCCTCTGAATATCATCTGGTCTAATCCCTCTGCAATGAGCAGGGACATCTCAAGTCAATCAGGTTGATTAGAGCCCTGTTCAATTATTCAGCCGTGGTTTGTTTCAGATTTAAGGAGAGGAGAATAAACCAGAAGAGATTCACACTGTTAGGCCAAAAACATTGAATAGTGCAGGTCATGGGTTCATTCAAAATGTGTTTTTTAGGAAGACACATATCAGACCACAATAAATACAGAAAATCTTCTATGCCATAAAAAGAACTGCTCAATCATTTTGATATTCTGGACAACTTCTTTTTCCATGGTTCTAATGAACCATAGAATTCTGATTATAGTATTAGCAAGAAATTGGTAACAATCGTTTGTACCCTTACATCTGAAATTTTATTTTGTGGATAAAAGCTGAACTACTTTTTTCTACATAGCTAAGAAAGGAAGGAGTGAATAAACAAGCAACTAAATCAAGGAAGAGCAAAGAGAGAGATAAAAGAAGGGAAGCATTGGGACAATCCAAAGGACCTGAATTTCCCTGCATGGAAATGATAAATATCTTAAAGAATTGGATAAAACTTGGATAGAAAAAAGGTAAAGATAAATTAATGAAGTTTAGGTGATAAGAATTGGATAAAACTTGGATAGAAAAAAGGTAAAGATAAATTAATGAAGTTTAGGTGATGTCCATGTGGACATTTAGGATGGGTGACAGGTTTCTCAGACCAAACACCTCACTTAGTATACATGAAAGCATTCCCCAAAATCTATTCTGCATTTATTCTCATTATTCAAATGCCTGAGTTGGAAACAGACACTCCACAGCTCTGTGCAGTAATCACTTGAAACCACCATCATCAGAATTGCAAGAAAATGCATTTCTCCTTCAGTAACAGCTGTGGGAGAGATCAAGGATTATCCTCCTAGATTTAGACCATGTCCACACCAGCACTAGTGTGTTACTAGTTACCCAGCCCCAGCTAGGCAAGCGTTTGTGCATCTGGAGATGGCAGACTAACGCAGAGCTCAGAGTGTCAATTTATCCTGTGTGAAATGACCGGGGGAGGGAGACATAATGAACAGCTGTATTGAGCTGAGAAGCGTAGGAGAAGGTGAATGAGAAATAGGAAGATAAGGAATAAAGTGAGAAATAAGAAAGGATAGAAAATGAAAGGACTGTATTCATATGTAGAAAATGTGTGCAAAGTCACTTGCCATTAAACACAGTAAAAATGAGAAGGGACGTCATTGTCCATCTGACTCCATTTATCTGATAATCAACACTTTTTATACTCGTAATCCTGAACTCTCGTTTTAAACCCACATTAATGAGATGATCAGGCATTTCTACAACTGCCTTATGAACCTTGCCAAAGAGAACTCATTTTCTCAGATCATTTGCTGCAGTATCAGTCCATCGTCTCATCCTGGCCAGACTGTCTCACCTGTTAGTATAAAATTATGCAGACAAATAAATTAAAGTGCTTTGACATTCCACTACTCTTTTTCTTTTTTTTTTTTTTTTTTTTTTTTTTGGCTGAGGAATCTTTGGTCAGTAACCAAATCAGCAGTTTCAAAATATTAGCATTTACCCATTTTAACACACCTAAATTTTCTTTAACCAATCACATAGTTTCATATGTACCCAGGTGTGACTTGTTATGCTCTTCAACATCTTCTCATTCTGAAAATTTTTATTTGTATCTGCAAATCAATACATTTCCTGTTACCATCTACTTTTTAAACAAGCACAATGAGGTTCATTTTGACCTTTTAACTCAATGAGAGTTATGCCAGGAGCAGCAGTCTTGCATGACATTTTTGGGGAGGCTTGTGTTTCAGGCATACAGGGTTTGCTACTGTTAAGCCTCAGACTTCTGGTCTCCATCTCAAGTTTTAAAGCACATTACAGTAGGCTACGTGTGCCGACCCTAGCTAAAACTATGCCAGCATTTCCATAATAAAAGCTCTTATTTCCAGAGGTCCCAGCTGTACATTCAGCTGTAAAAATGTGCTAGGCTAAAATTGGATGTACAGGATTCAATGTGGAATTAATAGAAATTAAAAAAACATTCCACTTGACTATTTCTGAGCTATAGCTTCTGAAAAAGTAACGGTTTGTGAGATTCCTTTTTGGCCTCTCATCTTGTAAATCAAAAAGTAATTTAACTTTTTCAAAATATTGATGTTATTACGTGATGAGACCAGTTCTGCTTCCACAGGAAGGATTCCTCTATACCTTAGACACGGGGATTTATTTTCATGTATACAAGAGGTCAGCATCTGTAGTTGTTTACCAAGAATTCAAAAATGACACACTGTCATCCTGCCTACACAGTTCACTGCTACTGATGTTTTATGCTCATCAGAATCCTACTCCTGCAAAAGCAAGGATGTGTACATCAATATATAATTTTGCTTTCTTGGCAGGGGGCAGAGCTCATAACGCACTCTGTCTTAAACTAGCTGTGGAAACCTTGTTGCTTTTACTTTATTCCTTGTGCTTTGTGCTGTTCTTTTACTTCATTTAGAATAAAGGTAGAAATAATGCTAAATAATAGATTAAATTCTGACAGGTCTTCCTATTTCTCCCTAGTTTTATCTCTTTAATTCCATGAAGCTCTCCTAGGCCCATCCTTAACGATCCCATGTAACATGCCTTGCCTGTGTCTTCTGCAACCTTGAAGCATACAGTTCTCTTCCACTCAAGCATATTGTAAGGGCTCAGAGGACGTGTCTGTGTGCTCTTTTGCAGACTGGCATGATTGATCTGTCTCAAACACAAGCTGTGTGACAGCACCCCAGTAGTACTGACCAGCTTGAGCCTACTGATTTGTGGCTGATTCAGGGAGCCTCTCACCTCTATCTACCAAGTATCTCATCATCATAACCGGATTGGCATGGAGATGGATGTTCCTTTTGCATCTTGAAAGCCTCCAGTTATGAGGACTCTGACACATCCCTGGGAAGGTTGGTCAAGTAAATCATTGTAAAAAAACGTATTTCTTGCATTGAACTAAAACATCTCTTGGTGTAACTTCCACCTCCATGTGACTGCTTGTGAAGAGAGAGCCTGCATCCTATTTTCAGTCACCTGTTAAGTACTTTCCTGAGAATGAAAGGTCCATCAAGCTAAAGTATGATATCTAAGCTCGGGATCAGCGCAACACTGACAGGAAGGAACCTCAACTTTCACCCATGGATGAGTGATTTTCACTAGCAGATTGTCAGATTTTTCAAGTCTCAGAAATCTTAAAATCTTATTTACGTGAACATGCAAATCATGTTAAGGAAAAAGCAGTTTGGGGTGTTCTCATGTACTAATACCCTTATGTAAGATCTATACCAATATGATTGTAGAAGGAATCTGATGTGTAGCTTCTGAAATCACTTTTAGGGCAGGGCTGACACTGACATTAAAAAATTGCCTTTCAGCATAGTATTATGCATAAACAGTAGGCATGTCCTTGTGTGCACTTAGATAGAACTCTCTTTGTAATGCCAAAAAAAGTAATTGCTGTATAGTACTGAGTTCAACTCTAATTTGCATTAATTAGGAACATGAATCGTGTTTGAGAAAGGAAGATCCTGTTAAATTAGAGTTCTGTCTTAATACTTTCTTGTTAAGCTCTTCTTCAACTTTAAAAGCTGCTCCTCTGCCACCCTGAGAGTCAGCAAATTACAACTGGTCTTGCTCTGCATCCTTGGAGAAGGCTATGAAGACATCAGTCCTTTTGAATCTGTCATCCTTTGTGATTCCTCTTCTTGTCTAATGTGTTATTCATCTTCACAATTATCTTTCATTCCCTTAAATTAGGTTTTTCCATATGATCTTTTCTTTAAATATGAACTATAATCATTGACTGGAAATTGTGCTTTTGGGAGATTTCTCTTTTCCCAACTTGTTCCTTTCCACATTTTTTAATATAGAGAAAACATGGATTTGCCTCTCTCTGAAAAGAAATCAACAGGACCTTAGGAAACATTAACGCCAAAAAAGAGTACTAATTGCCAAAAATGAACTGCTATAAAATTGCAGTGTTGCCACATTTAGGTAAAGGATATTTGTTGCTAAAAACCAAGAACATTGCTGTAGTGGACGGGGCCAAACGCTTGGGATGATTTATCCAAGTCTCCTTCATTATATTACATTTTAAGTTTATGTCTGTGTGTAATCCTGGTTTTAGTTCTGGAAAAGCAAAGCGTCCCTGAAGCTTAATATAGAGGCTTCCTTCATAGCATATGCTAATGCCATTTGTGCATCTCTACTCTGAACAATGGTATAAGCTTGTGTATTAGGTAACTGTTACTATTTTAGTAAAGTGGCATTTATTATTATAGGTTAACGACATTAAAGAACAATGGTAAATTTATTTCATATATCCCAATTTTAATATCATATACTCAATGAGTTCTATTATTTCTATTTTGAGGTGCAATGTGTTGCTTTTGCTTCCTTTCAGCTTTGTTGTATTGATATCATTAAGTATAATCTTACTTGTTTATAGAAAACTGATATAGCTCGATGTCAGAGAAGGTGGAGTATCTGTACTTTGGATCTTAAAATGTTGTGAAATTTAATACATGTATAGATGAACTTGATTGTGAATACATAAGAAGGCAACTGAACTTTGGTTCCCATCTGTAGCCTACAAGGATGCATCATCACATAAAGGAGATGCATGACTTGGCAGAGTGATGCTGTACCAGATCTCACATAAACCTGGTACCACATGTCAAGGCATTATCATACCATCCTGCTTACCTTGGGAGAGTTCTCAATCCAGTGCAAAATAAAATCAGATGATTTGCATGTTCCATTACAAATTCAGTTCTCACACTTGCACTCGCTCCAGTCCTCCTATATACAATGTTACTGAAATGTTCAGGACAGTTGAGTTCAGACAAATCCATATCCATAGAGAGGCTTCCTTTGTCCTGAACTACCATAGTCCCATGAACCTCAACAGGCTTGAAATATTTAAAGCCACTACAATTTCCATCAATGGAAAAAAAAAGTCAAAGAAGGTCTTAAGGTGTGCTGACCCAGTCCTGTAAAATAGTGTTCCAATAGACTGGATTAGAGTCCAGTTTGGACTGTACTCTTGGAGAGAGATGGAGACAAAGAATCCTTCATTTGCTGTTATTTCAAGAAGTGAACCAGAGAGTAGACCAGTTTCATTCCTCTTTAATTGCCCAAGTATTAGGATTGACTAGCCCATCAGATAAAGAGCATTTCAAAAATGTATATTGGAGTACATTACTGCTGCACTCCCAAATCCTCTGGAAGCTGCCTTGAGCTTTCAAGCAGAATAACTCAGACCACCAAAATCAGCTCTCTGTTACTCACAGTCTATAACAGACTTCACTTCCCTCATAAGCCACCTTTATTCATCTCATTGTAATACTCAAAAGCATATTAATCTATTGTCATTTTCCAAATTAATAGCATATTTTCAGTGTAAAACAATCCTAGATTGTTTCTTTTCTCTCTTTTGTGGAAAAACAAACACAACAAAAATACTCCAGCAAACAAACAGCCCAAACCAAAACAGAACCCAAAACAAACAGACCCCTTCCCTGCTCACCCCCCCCAAAATAAACACTCCAAAACCTCCAGGGGTTTTCAAAATACTTTTTAAAATCTATTCTGACTCTTCAGACAGAAGTTCTTAGTTAAATTCTGAAGACCAAAACCAGCAAGAAATCTCATATCAATTATAAATCAGCCCTCTGACCTTTTCAGTTTAATGTATCAGCTTTGCTGTGACTTTAATTTCACTGCCTTATATCTGACTAAACTTTAGATCAGAGGGACATGCTACAGAGCCCTACACAGTATATACCTATAAAATAAAAATATGGTTTATTTCTATATATAAAATATTTAATTACCTGGTAGCATCTGATTGTTGGGGAGTTGGGACCTGTCATTTTATAGCTATTGGATTGTTTCCTATAGGTTTTTCTCCTGGTTTTGGTATCTTCTTGTTAACATTTAAATGTTGAGGCCCTTTCAAGCACAAACTTTTCCTCCTCCCTTACATTTTAGTCATTCCTTCCTCTCTACAGTCAGCTCTTTTTAGAGACAGATTGAGTTTTATGTTTCTGATTTGACCAGGCACCAAATTAAGATCAGCACATGGCTTGGGGTTCAGGGAGAGGCATCACTTATTGAATCATCTGTATGACTGGCAGGTAAAGTCACTCACCCAAAAGGCAACCTGTCTTCCCCAGGGGGTGGCTCAAAGCTTTCATTACAAAATATTGGCCATTTTCTTCCGTTACTTAAATGATCATCTCCCCTCCCACATATACTCTGAAAGATAATTTCCAGAGGTCTAGTTATTTCAACTCTGTTTAAAATTCACAGGAGAAAACAATGCCTGCCATACTTAAAGCAAATACACATCCTGAAAAGCTGCTGCAACCAGTCCAGTGGGTTTTTTCATAATTTTATTTATTTGAAATATGTTGATACATACATAAATATGCATGAATTAATATTAATCCATATATTTTGAGTAGATATTTCATTACAGAATATTAAAAAAAAATCATATTCTTAGTACCACACTAGTCTCATTTCCCAGTTAAGAGAACAACAACAAACTTGCCAAAGCCAGGAAAAGTTTCTAAATGAGCTAGGAATCAAATTTTGCAGTTTTACTTCTGGTAGCTGAAGCATGTCACAATTTTCTCCAAAACCAGCACTTACCAGGGCTGTTCCACAGGTCAGATATGCTATATGGTACAGTTCAATCTGACCCCTATTAATATGGGAGTGATGGCAAAGGGGCAGGGGGGTGTTAGCCACCTCCTCCTGTCCATCACTTTAGGCAGTAGATACCTGTAGCTAATGAGAGATTGCCAAGGGCTAAGAATAGCTTTGTTGCCTTTACAGCCATAGGAATTCCCACTCTTCCCAGAAAGAGAATTATCATGACAGGAATCTCTTAATACACCAATCCCACAAGCATCCCTGAACCATGATGTTTCCCTCATAGATATTTCAGGGAAGTATAATTCAGCTTTTACCCCACTCAGGCTGACTAATGGGCCAACTGCAGCTTCACTGTTACAAGGCAGGCATAGGGATTTCAAGAAGCTGCTCAGATTTATTGCAAAGATTTCAAACCATGGGGGAAAAATACCAAAGGAGCATCATCACACAAAACCATTGCTAGTGATTGGATCATACTTAATTTTCAAGATTGTTCAAGCTTTATTTTTTTAATGTATGAAAAAAAATACTATTAAAGACTTTTTAAAAATATCCATATCATTGGTATCACCATCTTCAAACTACCATGACCAGTCACATAAGCATGCTTCTGTTTCTTTAGGTGCAAAATTCTGCTGCAAAGTTGGGCTAAAAGGTTAATTTCTCCAATGCCTTAGTATTTGATTCTACATGGGATTAAGCAGGAGTGAAAAATAAAGGAGAATAAAATTGTTTCCCTTTTTTTTTTTCTCCTATGTAAGCAGGTTTTGCAAGTAATTTAGAGAAATGTTATTAACAAGAGAACAGGGGATCCCTGAGATAGTACTTTTTAGGTAATTGCAGACCACATGGAAAAAAAAATCTTTGAGAACTATTATGCTAAACTGTTATATTAGTTAAGGGCCAGGACAATTTTTTCAAACCTAGAGCCACAAATACCTGTGAAGTAGTCAATTGACAATGAGGGTGCATCTGTCATCACATAAGGTACTTGAACTTTTTTTGCACTAGGGCTATATGAGAGTACATATATATCAGAAATACTAAATTTATCTCAATCCAAGATAACCAGACATTCCAGAAATGGTACATCCATTCATAGGATAGGAGCACGAGTGTCTTTTCTTAACTTCATGTGTCAGTACAGTTTTGGATGATGATTTCTGGCCTTACAGAGGCAGAGAGATATTTTTTTACCGTGTCAGAAAGTAGAAACCCAGCTGTGCCCCAGAAGAGATACCCAGAAAACTGCACAAGCATTAGCAGGTGTCCATGCTAACAAGGAGTTAACCTGCAACCAGGACACAACAGTATAGCAAACAAGAAGCCAAAGCTGTCAACAACTTCATGGTTCTGTTCATCCACAGGCCTGTTTCAGAATCATCCAACATCTAAATATTCAGTAAAAGCTGTGAAAAATATCAACTGTCCTGTACAAAAATGTGTGGAAAGTGTGTCCTAATTAGCCAACATTTCTGTTATTTTACTCCCTTCTTGATGAAGGATTATAAAAATCAATGTTTAAGCATATTGTGACTACAGCTTTAAAATTACTAGTGTAATCTTGAAGGTTAGTTCTCCAATTAACCTGAAAGCTTCAAAGGAATGGAGCTGATGTGAAGACTGCCATCCCCACATTTTAGATGCTCCAAATCTGTGTTGATGATTTAGCTTTATTAATAAATTATTGTTGTTTCACTCAGATATTTATGCATTTGTGATCGCCAAAATGTGGCAAAATCAGTTTCATTAAAAACTGAAGAAGGAGGTAGTGAATGGGAGGACCATAAAGAAGGATTTCCTGGCTACCAGTCACATCTCTTTAGGTTTTTTTTTTTCCTTTAATTTGAAAACTCTTTGTGCAGCATTTGAAACAATGAAATCAATATTCATGTTCATTGAAATAGCTAACTAGTAAGAGATACATATTGTTTGTGTACTTTTTTTTTGCATGAGGTCAATAGGTTAATTACACAAGTAAAAACTCTAAATCTTCTAGAGACTACTGAAGTGTATAAATAAACAGAGTATTCTGCAAAGTGTATTTAACGTCCATGCAATTTATTCCTTTCCATTCGGTGGTATTGCTGAAAGAGCAGTGGGGATTTTAGTAGCAATTTTCTGTGCTTTCTGCTTGAGAAAGTCTGCAGCCTCAGTCATTTGCATTTGAAGTTGATTAGAATGAAGTTAGAGTGCTCACATTTTTTTTTAACAGCTTCTGAGGGTGTTTAGCTCTGGGGCAGGGAGAAGAAAAACAAATATTCTTTACAAATATTTTGTCTTGAAAGCATTTCCCTAAAAGTACAGCTCTGTGTGTGTGGTCAAATGGAAAAGGCATACTCAGGACTACTGACAGAGGTATCTCCAGACATCTGGTAGTTAATGAATGCAGCCCTTGATAGAAGCTGTTCTGATCTGAACATCACTTAATAAGTCTACCTGTGAATTGGAAAGGGTAGAAGCTTGCTGAGAAATAGAGATGTCAACTGCATGATGAGAAACCAAGTTTAAAAACCATATTAAAACATGACTGCTTTCCAGGGGATATTTGTCCATTTAAACCAAATGTATTCTCAAAGTACAGTGTAACACAGGCTGTATTTTCTTACTGATAACAGCAATGGTGCTTAAAAGATGCTGGCACTGACATTCATTGTAGTTTCAGTTTGCCCTAGGAAGCACCTACACTAAACTTAGGTCTTCTGTGTTGTCAGGAGAGTGTTAGTAAGGTAATACTTCAAGCTTAATTAATTTGCTGTACAGGAAGCCCACAGTTAAGCAAGTGCTCATTCAACAAATGCCATATTTCGGGTTTTTTTCTTTGAAAAGATCCCACATAGAAACACAAATGTTTTCAGGTGAAAGAACATAAACCCATGTCTAGTTCATACAAGAAATTTACAGACTTCTAGATTAACATACTATGCAGGCCAAAGTAGCAAGGGCTCTCTGCATAGAGAAACTCAAGAAAATTCAGCTTCTCTCCAGTTAATTCCTTTAGCACTAGGCATGTTCAAAGCATCTCAGCTGACAAAGATATTTTCAGTAGTAAGAAATGTAGATAATCATTGCTTATAGAGGTTAGATTTGTTATTGTAAGTGCTTTAATTCTGAAAATTTCCCCCTCCCCTTTTTTTTATCCTGTGGGATGACATTGCAAATCAGAGCTTTATCTTTTCCCTGGCATTTATTCTGACTCCTGTGTCACAAGAGTAAACACCAGTCATCGCTGGAATTGTTACTGCAGTTATCTTAGTAAATTTTACCTTATCAGAAAGACAAAAAGTGAAATTTCATGTTTTAAAAGGGTCTGAGCACTGGTAATGTGGTGCCTGCATGTATAGTTTCTTACTTTTTTAGGCATCAAATATGGAATAACACTATTTCACAAATCACCTTCTGAGGAACACTGAATCACTCTTGGCATACTAAAGTATAACCTACCACTAAAAGAGACTTCCCTCCATTATAAATTTCTTTTATCTGTATGAATTTATCATAAAGCATTTGCATTTTCTGCATTCGATACATTTTCAGCCATCAGACACCTATCATGACTGATTCCTGTGCAATTTGGAAGGTTTAGTGTTTATGAAAGCAAAACCTAGGTAGTCCTTTGCAATGTTTTGTGGCAACACAAGCCAGCAGAAAAGGCAACTTCTGGGTCTTCTGACAACGTGAGCACAATGATCTCAAATACCGTATTTTTCACACATGCGCTATGAACAGAACTGCAGCAGAATGACCCCTGGAAATCTGAACATACTCAACTGATGTATTGGAAGTGGTCACATTTCAAAACAAATGACACTCAAGGATTCCTAAATTTTCACTTTCCTGGTTTAAAATTAAGTTTCATTCATTACTCAAACAAGGGACTTTTGTTAATTACTGTGATATATGCAGATTGGCACCAGCCGCGTGCGCGTGTTCCCCAGCTTCTCACAGGCATTTATGGTTCTATGGCTACTAATTGCACAGCTGTCACTCTCTTTTATGGTCTGAGCCATATTGTTTGTGTTATTTATATCAAGTAAGCATATTGTCTTGTTCAAAGGGAAAGAGTGCAATCTTTTGTGTTAAGATACCACGTCTTCAGATCTCTGTGTTTGCATAGGGAAATTATCCAAAGCAGGACTATGGTGATTACGGCCAATACTTGGAGTCCTGCTTCTTTGCAGGTATGAAACTCCTCCATCTTGAGCAAGTCCATAGATTTCTCTAACATGAACCCTATTTGGGTCCTGGAATTCCTCAGGTGCATTTAACAAGTGACTTGTAAAACATTTTACAGATGTAAAATTGTCCTGAGTTCAATCAAAGTGGTAGATGATTGAAATTGAAACCAGGAAGATTGTGTGTACCTTTTGATTGCTTAGGAGTGAAAACTCTTCCCATGAGAAACCAGAATTAAGGGTGTCTCTTGGTCTGAAGTTTTATTTCCTGCAACGTTAGCAGGACAGAGCTATTTCAGTTCACCTCTTGAATCTTGGAAAATGGACAGTTTGATCTGATCAAAGTTACTTAAATGACTTTTAAAAATATATAGAGTATAAAATAAGTTTTTACTTTGAAAAAATAAAATAAGCAGCTAAAAATAGATTTTACTTTATATGTTACAACTGACCAGTTCTTCAAAAGGATATTTTTTACTTCTAAGGTGCTTGCATGTTGAAAGTTGAAATTGAATCGATATTTGGTTTTGGCTTTCTTATAAAACTGAATTAATCTTTAAATAATTAATAATACCTGTGCTATCGGAACACAGCAATTGACTTCTGAAATCCTGTATTATCATCATAACAGTGTTATTGAACATGTGCAATACCTTGAAAAATATATCATAATTTCTATTCAGTAAAATAACAGTGAATTTATTAAATGAAAAGAAGGGTAGACTAAGTTTTTCTGGCAGCAGGATCAAGTCTTTTAGTCAGATCTATTAAAAAAACCAGAAGACTACTGATTAAAGGACAAGTAAGGATACTAGGCACAATTTAGCATTTGGCTAGTACCAAATAAAGCAAACTGAACTGCTGCTTCTTTGTCACTCTACTAATAAAAATAATTATTGCAATTGTTGATCTTTTAAAATGTTCTTAAAAGAGGCTTAGCATACTTAAATCTCTGCTAAAGGAACCAGAAATCAAATGAAGTTAATAATGATACCTTAAAGGCATCTAATTTTCCTCCGTGTGTACATGGCAAAGAACTGGATTGAGAGATGGATTCTGCTAAAAATATCCTTACACAGAGTGAGCACAATTCATACAGAATCAGTTCACCCATCCTTTTAAAATCCCCCTCTGTAAAACCTGCAGGAAGCACAAGCAAAAGAGAAGCTGAGGAAGGAAATACTAAAGCCTTGAGAAACAGCTGTATCGTGTGCTGGTGTGAGGACACCGTTGGTTTGAAGGCACAGGGGCTGGGCTGAACTTGCTGACAGCACTGGCATCCTGAAACTGCTCTGGGCATCATCAGTGGGGCTGCTGCACATCAGGAGTTGCGTGTATGGAGCTGAAGTTTCTGAGCCCATCAGCTCAGAAGAGGTTCCCTAGAACTGACACAGTGAAATGATGAGACTGCAAATAAGACAAAGCACATTCCTGGCCAGCTTCTAAGCCCTCCTGCTGGGGAGGCCAGACCCCTTTTGCGAGGGACCTGATGAGAAGGCTGAGCTTTTTGAAGTGCTCCTGTCGAGCTGTCTGTGTAACCCAGGAGTGGCTCTTCAAACCCTTCTGCACGAGGCAGCTGCATTAGGAAGGGAATCAATACCATCCCTCTGCTGTCCCAGGAGACTGGGTTTCCATGAGCCATTAACACTGAAACCCAAATGCTCTTTTACATTCCATGTTTTTAAGGATGTCCTTCCTAACCAGCTTTGCAGACAGAGTTCACTGTACAGCTGGGGAAGGGCTGAAGCGCTGTGGGAAAGGACTCAGGTTCCAGAGTTGGTGCAGGACTGTCTGCCGTGGGTGCCCCGTTCCCCCGCTGCACCCACGTAATCTGGGAGGGTGGGCAGGGGCCGCTTCACCACACGCTTGCTGTGCCAGCCGAGCCCCTGGCCCAAAGCATCTCCCCCGCGCCCGTGCCGCCGGTTTCCCCGGTCCCGGGTCAGGAGCGAGCGGGTAGTAACTCCCCGCCGAGGTGCGGCGCTTGGTCAGCTCTGCCCGGGGCTGGCCGGGCGCTGCCGCACGGGCCTCGCTCGCGTCCCGCCGTTGCCACGGGAACGTGTGTGTCCGGTGCTTCATTGCCAGCGGCAGCAGCCCGGCTGGTGGCCGCGCTCCGGCGTGTGAGTGTCCCCAGGCCCCCCGGGAGCGGGAGGGAGGGATAGCAGTGCCCAAGCCCGTGTTTTTGGGGCGGGGGCCGCGTTCCGGAGGTGCGGCAACGAGAGGGGCGGGGGCGGGGCTAAATCCTAGCCCTAGCCCTGATACTAAACCCCAGCCCTGACACTAAACACTAGCCCTGACACTAAACCCTAGCCCTAGCCCTGACACTAAACCCGAGCCCTGACACGAAACCCCGGCCCTGACACTAAACCCCGGCGCTAGCCCTGACACTTAACACCAGCCATAGCCCTGACACTAAACCGTAGCCGTAGCCCTGACAGTAAACCCGAGCCCTGACACTAAACCCCAGCCCTGACACTAAACACTAGCCCTGACACTAAACCCTACTCCTAGCCCTGACACTAAATCCTAGCCCAAGCCCTGACACTAAGCCCTAGCCCTATCCCTGACACTAAGCCCTAGCACTAGCACTGCCGCTAAACCCTAGCCGTGACACTTAACACAAGTCCTGACACTAAACCCCAGCCCTAGCCCTGACACTAAACACTAGCCCTGACACTAAACCCCAACCCTGACACTAAAACCTAGCCCTAGCCCTGACACTAAAACCTAGCCCTAGCCCTGACACTAAACACTAGACCTAGCCCTGACACTAAACCCTAACCCTAGCCCTCAAACTAAACCCTAACCCTGACACTAAACCCTAACTCTGACACTAAACCCTAATCCTAACCCTGACACTAAACCCTAACCCTAACCCCGAAACTAAACCCTAACCCTAACCCTAACCCTAAACCTAACCTTAACCCTAAACCCGACGCTTAACCCTAATCCTAACCCCGACACTAAACACTAACACTAATGCCTAACCTTGACACTAAACTCTAAACCTGACACTAAACCCTAACCCTGACACTAAACCCTAACCCTGACAATAAATCCTAACCCTGACAATAAACCCTAACCATAACACTGACACTAAACCCTAACCCTGACACTAAACCCTAAACCCGATACTGAACCATAAACACGACACTAAACCCTAACCCTGACACTAAAGCTAACCCTAACCCTGACACTAAACCCCAACCCTAACACCGAAAGTAAACCCTAACCCTAAGCCCAACAGTAAACCCTAACCCCGACACTAAACCCTAAACCTAACCCCAATACTAAACCCTAAACCCGACACTAAACCCTATAAACCAACACTAAAGCCTAACCCTGACACAAAACTCTAACCCTAACCCTGACACTAAACCTAAACCTAACACTAAACACTAACACTAAACCTGACACTAAACCCGAACCCTAACCATGAAACTAAACCCTAATCCTGACACTAAACGCTAACCCTAACCCTGACACTAAAACCTAACCCTAACCCTGACACTAAACCCTAACCCTAAACCTGACGCTAGACCCTAACCCTAACCGCGACACTAAACCCTAACCCTAACCCTAACCCCGACACTAAACCCTAATACTAACCCCGACACTATACACTAAACCTAACCACGACACTAAACCCTAATCCTAGACTTGACACTAAACCCCAGTCCTAGCCTTGACACTTAACCCCAATCCTACAACTGATACTAAACCCTAACCCTAGCACCGACACTGAACCCTAATTCTTACCCAGACACTAAACCCTAAACTTAACCCCAACACTAAACCCTAACCCTAACCCTAACACTAACCACAACACTAAACCCAAACCCTAACCCCGACACTAAACCCTAACCCAAACCCTGACACTAAACCCTGAACCTTAACCCCGACAATAAACCCTAACCCTGACAATAAACACTAACACCGACATTAAACACTAATCCTAACCGTGACACTGAACCCTAATCCTAACCCTTACACTAAACCCTAACCCTGACACTAAACCCTAACCGTAAACCTTAACACTGACACTAATGCTAGCCCTGACACTAAATTCTATCCATAGCCCTGACACTAAACCCTAACCCTGACACTAAACCCTAACCCAAGCCGTGACTCTAAACCCTAACACTGACACTAAACCCTAAAGATAGCCCTGACACCAAACCCTAACTCTAGACATGAAACTAAACACTAACCGTAGCCCTCACACTGAACCCTAACCCTAGCCCTGACACTAAACCCTAACCCTAACACTGACACTAAACCTTAACCCTGACACTAAACCCTAACCCTAGACTGTGGGAAAAGTAAGGGAGGATTCTGCAGCTGCGGAACTACACAGTGTAGCAAGCGACCAAGATCTGATAGCCTTGATTGGGCGAAAGCCGTGGGAGACATGAAGGTCGGAACGTCTTGAAACCTTGGGAGGCGAGAGACATTCCATTGTGCTGACAGTGTAACTGCAGCTGCAGTCTGAAGATAACCTCTAACCCAGACGACATCAGTAACCTGTGAAAAGCCTTTTGTTGATTCTGTGTTAGCCAATCAATGCAGAACTCACTAAGCTTAAACGCATCTAGAAAGTATATAAACTGCTGTGTGTGTGTAATAAACTGATCACTTGCTTACATTAAGCGGTGTCCCGTCTCTCTGTTGCGGCAAATGGTGACCCCGACGTGATTCGATCCAAAACGGACCGGACGACTCGGCATCCGAAGAATCGGAAAATCTGCCTATTGGGCAGCCGGTCGCAACTCCCGCAGAACTACAGAGTAAGCTGCTGAAACGGAAGCAGAAGCCGGCCGGCGAACAATCCCTCAAGGAAAAGAGGTGAGCTGCGGGTAATCAGGATGGGAGGTCAAGTTTCGACCCCCGTAGAAAGAGACGTATATGAACTTATGAAAGCTTTATTAGCTAAACATGATAAGACTATTTCGGGTCATGATCTTAGATGTACCTTGAAGTGGGTCCAAGTTAAAATTCCCACCATTACTGCATCAAATATTTTTACAACGGACATATGGGACTCCGTGGGTGTTAAACTTTGGGACGGAGCCACAAAGGGCGACCCCCAGGCACAAAAACTGCTCCCTTGGTGGAGAATTATATTTGAAACTTTAAAAGAACAAGAGCGCTCTAACAGAGCAAATAAATCGCCTGGAAAAGACCCTGACGGGGACGACTCCCCTGTCCTTCTTTCAGCCCCACCGGAACTGCCTCCCTCCCCTGAAACCGATCCTTCATTAGTGCCAAAGCCATCCTCAAACAAAAGGGTGTTAGCAAATTACCCTCCTGAAGACGACCCCTTTGATCCTGGTCCTTCAGACCCAGAGGATGAACCTGATTTATTCCCCCCTGACCCTCACAACGTATGGACCAAAATCAAACGGCAAGCGTTACGGGAAGGGGATTTGGAAATGGCACAAAAAATCGTGGCACCGGTCATATATCAAGGGCGCGGGCGCGGGGCTCAGTGGGAACCTTTGTCTTTTTCTGTGATTAAGGAATTGCATCGTACGGCTACGGAGTACGGTTTATCTTCTCCCTACTTTGTTACTATGCTATCGTCTGTTTTCGATACTTATACTATGACACCCCATGATCTTAAAGCTCTCGCACAATTACTGTGTACACCCACACAATATACCTTGTGGGAATCTCAATGGAGACAGGGGTTACAGACCCTCCTGATTAGCTATGTAGGACATAATGATCCCAGTATGGCTGCATTGACTTTGGAGCATTTAACGGGGACGGGGCAGTACGCCGACCCCGTAGCTCAAGCCAGAGATATCCCGAGGGAAGCTCTGAGAGCTGTACGCGAGGAAGCAAAAAAGGCACTCTTAAAGACCCCTGATACTCAAAGACCACAAAAAGCCTTTACTGCTATAATACAGGAACCTCGCGAGTCTTATATGCAATTTATAGATAGACTGAGACTGGCATTAGAAAAACAGATTGACAATACAGAAGCGAGAGAAATATTACTTTTAAAACTGGCTGTAGAGAATGCTAATGCGGACTGTAAGCGAGTCTTACAGGCTTTACCAAACAGGAATCCTACTCTAATTGAAATGATTGAGGCATGCAACCGCATAGGGACAATGGAGCATAAATATGAGGCTATGGTCGCCGCCTTTGCCGCTATGGGACCCTCTCCCACCTGCTTTAACTGCGGAAAGCCCGGGCACCTTCAGAAAAGCTGCCTGATAAAGCCACAGACACAAGCCCCAGGCCCCTGTCCTAGATGCCAGAAAGGGCGACATTATGCAAAACGATGCCTCTCGAAATATAATGCCCAGGGGCAGCTCCTTCAGGGAAACAAGTCGCGGAGCGCGATTCCGCGGCGCGTGCAGAAACAAATCCCGCAATTCGCAGCTACACCACAGGGGGGAGTCCAAACACAGCCAATGCCACAGGTCTATGCCCAGCAACCTCAGGCTGTGCCGGAATGGACTTGGCAACCGCCCACACAGTAACATTACTCGATTCCACGGTCCACCTGCTGCCCACCACTAGTGACAGCGCTAATTTGGGAAAACAAAGTGCCCTGATCGTTGGTAGGTCTTCTACCACGCTTACAGGACTTTTTGTGCTCCCTGGAGTGGTGGACGCAGATGCAGTGGGCAATATTGCAATAATGGCTTGGACTCCTTCTCCCCCTTGTACTATTCCAGCAGATAGCCGGATTGCTCAGTTGGTACCCTTTTTGGGACCACAAAAAGACCCTGCCACAGCCGAACTATTACCTGTTAGGACGGGCAATTTTGGGTCTACAGGCACCCCCTCAATTTATTGGGCACAGAACATATCTCATCAGCGCCCCACTTGCAGAGCTATTCTGATTCAGTCTGAACAAAGATATCCTTTACAAGGCATTTTGGATACAGGAGCTGATGTCACAGTTATCTCGCAGGCAAAATGGCCTCCACATTGGCCTTTGACTTCTACCCCTCAGGCCCTTGCAGGGGTGGGAGGAACCGGCACAAGTCGACAAAGCCTCCACTCCGTCACTATTGAAGGCCCAGAGGGACACATAGCCACAGTTAAACCCTTTGTCTTACCAATACCAATGGTTTTATGGGGACGGGATGTACTAACACAATGGGGAATGACATTAAAAACACATTTTTAGGGGGGGCCATTGAGGAGCGCGACACTCTAAAAATCACATGGAAAACAGATACCCCTATTTGGGTGGATCAATGGCCCCTTCCTATTGAGAAATTGCGCGCTTTAAATAACCTAGTAGAGGAACAATTCCAAAAGGGTCATATCGTACCCTCTGTCAGTCCCTGGAATTCTCCTGTTTTCGTTATCAAAAAACCAAATGGCAAGTGGCGCCTCCTGCATGATCTTAGAAAAATTAATGATGCTATGGAAGATATGGGACCCCTCCAACCGGGGCTCCCCTCACCAACCATGTTACCTCGAGATTGGCATCTTACAGTGATTGATTTAAAAGATTGTTTCTTTAACATACCTTTGCACCCTCAGGATGCACCTAAATTTGCCTTTTCAGTTCCAAGCATCAATGTGCAAGAGCCTTTACGCAGATTCCATTGGGTAGTGCTGCCGCAAGGAATGAAAAATAGTCCAACAATTTGCCAATGGTACGTAGCAAAAATTTTTAAGCCCAATAAGGAAGTCCATGCCTGCAATTTTAATTTACCATTATATGGACGATATTCTTGTGGCTGCATTCCATAAAGAGGACATGCAGAACGCCGTAGCCCTTGTCATTCAAGCTGTAAATGCAGCTGGATTCTGTATTGCTTCTGAAAAGGTTCAATCAATATCCCCATGGAAGTATTTGGGCTGGCTAATACGATCAAAAACTGTAGCACCCCAACCACTTACCCTAAACACAAAAATTACTACTTTGAATGATGTGCAAAAACTCCTGGGAACCATAAACTGGGTTCGTCCACTATTGGGAATCACAAACTCTGATCTTGAGCCTCTTTTTAACCTCTTGAAAGGAGACACTAACATTCGTGCTCCAAGAACATTAGATAAACCCTCTCAGAAGGCTATTGCGAAAGTGATTGAGGCTATTGAGTCTAGACAGGCACACCGTTGTGACTTAAACCTTCCTTTCTATTTAGCAATTTTAAATCCTGCACGACAGCCATACGCCCTCATTTTCCAATGGGATATTACAGAAAAAGACCCATTGTTAATCATTCAATGGATATTTTTATCACACCAACCTGCAAAAACTATACTTACGCAGCATGAGATGTTTGCCTCTTTGATTGTTAAAGCACGCCACCGACTACTAGCCTTGGCAGGAATTGACTTTGTACATATATACCTACCAGTAGTCAAGGCTTACCTTTCGTGGCTATACCACCGGTCAGACGTCTTTGCGATGGCCCTCGCAGACTACTCTGGACAAATCTCATCTCACCTACCAGCTCATAAACTCTTACACCTTAACTTTCAACTCTCACAGAAACCAAAGCGAAGTGAGACACCTCTGGAAGCTTTCACAGTATTTACGGATGGGTCCAGGAAAACTCATAAATCTGTCATTATCTGGTGGGACCAACAGACCCAAAACTGGAACTCAGACATTTCTCTAGTACCGGGCTCACCACAAATTGTAGAACTTGCAGCAGTTGTACATGTTTTTCGTAAATGGTCAGAACCACTTAACATAATTACTGATTCTGCCTATGTTGCCGGAATAGTTCAACGCGCAGAAGCCGCTGTTTTGAAAGATGTTTCTAACTCTCTTTTATTTGATCTGTTACAGGAACTTATTGCCTTGTTGGATTCTAGGATAACTCCTTATTTTATTATGCATGTCCGCTCCCATACCACCTTGCCAGGCTATATAGCTGAAGGAAATAGACAAGCTGACCTATTAACCCTTACTGCACAAATTCTCCCAGATCTCTTTGCTCAAGCAAGGCTTAGCCATTCCTTTTTCCACCAGAATGCTGGAGCATTAAAACGCTCCTTCAACCTCACCACACAACAGGCTACAGAAATTATCGCCACATGTCCTGATTGCCAACGAGTATCTTTCCCATCAGTCGCGGGTGGAATTAACCCCCGAGGACTGCAAGCCTTACAGTTATGGCAAACTGATGTCACACACTATCCAGAATTTGGAAAACAGAAATATATACATGTTTCAATAGACACCTTTTTGGGAGCCTTATATGCATCCTGTCATATGGGAGAGAAGGCTCGTGATGCTAAACGCCACTTTTTACAAGCCTTTGCCACTTTAGGCATACCCCAAAAGATAAAAACAGACAATGGACCTGCATATATTTCTGCTACCCTAAAAACCTTTTTCAATACCTGGGGCATTACACACATTACAGGAATACCTCATTCCCCTACCAGTCAATCCCTTATTGAGCGCTCCCACCAGTCTTTAAAAAATATTTTACAAAAACAAAAAGGGGGAATGAGGCAGGCAACCCCAGGAGAAAGATTACAGAAAGCATTATATGTTTTTAATTTTTTAAATTGTTCCTTGATGGACCAAAATCCCCCTATTGTTAGACATTTTAATATGAGCCAAGAATTCACAGAATCAAAAAAGGCACCAGTTTTGATAAGAGACCTAGAAACAGGACAAATTTTAGGCCCTTATCCGCTTGTCACTTGGGGAAGGGGTTATGCTTGTGTTTCCACAGAACGTGGTCCGCGGTGGATCCCAGCGAGGAACGTTAAACCCTTTAGAGAACCACTGATGACGACCCCAGCTGAAGAGCCGGACGCGGATGTTCCGCCACCTACCTGAAGACTACTATCATGATACTCTTTTTGTTCTTGTTTGGGGCCGCGGTGAAAGCAAATCCTTTTCCTCCATTTTTCCCTAAGGTTAACATATGGGTTACACTGGCCAACCTAACAGATCAAGATACTCTTTGTCTGGCCACTGCCTCCCCAGAGAATCCTTTCTCTACCTGTCTGGTAGGATTGCCACTTGATAATTGGACAAGATTGTGCGATCCAGTCCATCGATCCCTGATGACTAATCCCACAGACAATTGGGATGGGTGGACACCATATAGGCCACAACTTAGCTTAGAACCCCAAGAGATTGAACTATTAGGATCGGTAAAAATGGATTTTTGTGTTAAGTTCAATTATACAGGAAAGAATCAATCGCGGGTATGGGACGTATCCCCTGTGCATTCCATATTTCGTAATGAAACAGCTTGGTGTAATTATACATCACGCATCATATCACGGTCTGCAAATGTGCCTGTAGCATTGCCACCTGGCATATTCTTTATCTGTGGGGACCGGGCCTGGCCAAGCATACCCTCACACATTAAAGGAGGTCCTTGTAGTTTGGGACGTCTTTCACTCCTTACCCCCAACACATCTAGCATTTTACAAATGCGCAGAACTCACTCTAGGAAACAACGAGCTACGCATGCATTTACTTCTGAGTGTGATGATAGAGTAGATTTTTGGAACTTTGGACAACGCTTTACGGCCTCATTCCTTGCCCCTGGTGTCGCGTCTGCAAAGGCACTAGGCACCTTGGACAAACTGGGATGCTGGCTAGCAAAGCAGACCAATGCTACTAGTAAAGCACTTTCTGGTCTTTTGCTTGATGTAGATAGTGTACGACATGCTACTTTACAAAATCGTGCCGCTATAGGTTTTTTGCTTTTAGCTCAAGGCACTTACAATTGGTTTCATGACTGGGGAATTTCAGGATGGATATTGTCAATGGTCAAATTTGGATTATTGGAATTGGTAATTATGGTATTTGTCTTACATTTACTGTCATGTTCATTGAGCTTTCTGCAAAGGGCCCTTGCAGAGACCTCAAAAAGCAGTTTTTGTAACACAGATACAGAAAAAAAAAATTGGCAAGGAGGACAGTGGGCCTGCCGGCGGCCTAGCTCTCCTCACAGAAGACAATATCCTTGAATTCCCATAAGACAGGAAAATTACTCATGCTGAGAGGTATTTGGTAATTAAATTCTCAAACATACTGACCTTGAAGACAGAGGTACGCACTGCCTCAACCCAAGGAGGATTTTGAAGGCATGTGTTGTATGAATCTTTCAGACCACTCGGAATCAATCCATGCCAGCATACAACAACTTAAAAACAGAGTCATGAACCTCCGAGAAGATGATAGATGGGACTGGCTAGACCAGCTATTTTCTAGCTGGGGTTTCACAGGGTGGATAAAAAGCTTAATCAAAACAATGCTATATGTAGTGCTTGTTATTTTGTTGTTTTTAATATGTTTGCCGTGTTTTTTACAGTGCGTACAGACAATGATTTCTAACTCTATTCACAAGGTTCTTATTGTTCAACAGAACGGGGGAGATGTGGGAAAAGTAAGGGAGGATTCTGCAGCTGCGGAACTACACAGTGTAGCAAGCGACCAAGATCTGATAGCCTTGATTGGGCGAAAGCCGTGGGAGACATGAAGGTCGGAACGTCTTGAAACCTTGGGAGGCGAGAGACATTCCATTGTGCTGACAGTGTAACTGCAGCTGCAGTCTGAAGATAACCTCTAACCCAGACGACATCAGTAACCTGTGAAAAGCCTTTTGTTGATTCTGTGTTAGCCAATCAATGCAGAACTCACTAAGCTTAAACGCATCTAGAAAGTATATAAACTGCTGTGTGTGTGTAATAAACTGATCACTTGCTTACATTAAGCGGTGTCCCGTCTCTCTGTTGCGGCACTATTGGTTACCTAAAGAGAGGGGGGGGGTCCTACCTTTCCGTACAGCCCGAAATCTTCCGACCGCCAGGCCCTATCTACCGACACACCCAAATACATTATTTGAGGTCAAAAGTAAGAAAGCCATTTTATGTATTAACAACTGTGAGAAGAAACTAAATAACATAATAAGTA
Organism: Gallinula chloropus; assembly: GCF_964237585.1. Lineage (NCBI taxonomy): Eukaryota > Metazoa > Chordata > Aves > Gruiformes > Rallidae > Gallinula > Gallinula chloropus. Next base: position 69,850 of record NW_028168461.1, read on the forward strand.
TCCTTTGGAAGTTAGGTAGGTGAGTGGGCTATTAATTGGTGCTCCTGTTTTTTCCCTAGGCTACTCTGCCAGCCAGCAACAGCACAACACCGCAAAAATCATAAAGCCAGTGTTCTCATGCCCACTCAGTATTATAACCTAGAAGCTGGCCCTAATAGTGACCTTCCTGGACTAACAGCAGAACTGGTGGAGATGAAGCACATCCTGCCAGAACTGTATTCCATACACAGGCTGCACAAATCAAAGGTGACCGGACACCTTGTTTCTCTATTTGACTTTTAAATACCCTGGATACCTTACATTGTGTCTTCAGGCACTCTCAAAAACAGCGAGATCTAAACAGCTTGTATGGAAGACTGATTAAAACCCAAGGACAAGGCAGAGGGAGTTCAGTACCTGCCCTTTGGGTATACAGCGTATTCTTAAAGGACAGTACCACCCTGTCCTGAGCTGGAGCCTGTCTGTCAGGAAGGCACAGATGAGAGACTGGCACTTACTAAGGGACAGAGCCACCAGCATGATGTATTTTCTCACTGTCCTGGGCCACGGTGCAAACAGTGTGGGTGCAGCCCCAAGTGAGGCTGGACACAGCCAGCAGAGACCTGACACCCACTTCAAGACCGATGCCTTCCTCTAGACCTGCATTACAGCACCCTCTCTCCACAGCAGCAGCTGCTCAAGAACCAAGCTGCACCTAGCACAGCCCTTCCCAAGGACTGCCTCACCCCATCAATGCACCCCCACATCCTTCCAAGACAACATGCAGCCACAGAAGGAATTTCCCTGTGCCTGGCTGGGGCAGTACAGGATGATGTGGTCAGGTATGGGAAAAGACTGGACCGTGCTGGCGAGTGCCAGAAGAGTTTGGTGATTACCAAAGGAAAAGCAAAGAACACATGCAAGCCAACTGAGAACCCCAGATGTATTTTCTCAGCTTTCCTACCTACTAGGCTACAGAACCTGGCTTCTTAAACTAGCGGCGTTACAGCAGATAGGTAGACAGACACATGTACCATCAAGATACAACATTTTAGAGTCACTACCAAGCTCAGCCAAGGACATGTGACAGTCATTCATTATTATGTAACTTTGCATATGATCACCACAGTCAAACAGCACTCTGCTTTCCCTGCGCCTCCCAAAGTTTTACCATTACTCCAGTCATTTCTGTTTACAGACTTTTTCCAATAAGTAGTTCATCTTTCTTCCACTTCATTGGTATGATTTCTGATTTACAAGTACATTTTGAGCCCTATCAATTACTATTTTCCATCCATTCAATATGCACAAGGCTGACTGTACATTTGCTTATTTTCCTAGCTAAAATACCAGATGGCAGCAACTCATCAAACACTCTAAATACTTCCACTGTATTAATAACACTGCAGTTACCAACCAAAAGTGTTATCTCATTAAAAGAGATAAAGTGAGTTTAAGAAAATCTATTGTCTATAAATGCACATCAACTGGCATCAATTATCTTATAACTTCTTTTAATTTTGTAATGAGTCTTGCATCAGGCTTCTCGTTATCCTGCCTAGATTAATATTGGTCTGACAAGCCTATAATTATCCTGGTCATTGAATTTACCTATACTAAATACAGCACAGTATTATCTTATTTGCAGTCCTCTGGAACCTACCTAATATTCTGAGATTATTTGAAAATGAAAATTCTATTCATTTCTTCCCACTATGTATTTGTCTGGGAAGTATTCATGTCTCAACTTGTAAGGATTGTTTTTTTTAACAGATACATATAAAACCCAATATACACCTTAATTATTTCTATTACAGAGATACTGCCATCCCATTTTAAGAGTTGCTACCTTCTTTTTCTCTTTTTTATTTGCTTTATTCTCACATAAATGTATAAGTAATTTCTTCGGTCACTTCTTTTCAATAAAGATCACA
>NW_028168460.1:0-31539 GCF_964237585.1 Gallinula chloropus
GGAGAAGAACCCCAAGGAGGAGAAGAACCCCAAGGAGAAGAACCTTGAGGAGGAGAATCCCAAGTTGGAGAACCCCAAGGAGAAGGAGAACCCCAAGGAGAAGAACCTTGAGGAGGAGAACCCCAAGGAGAAGAACACTGAGGAGGAGGAGAACCCCAAGAAGAAGGAGAACCTCAAGGAGAAGGAGGAAGAGGAGGAGAACCCCAAGGAGAAGGAGAACCCCAAGGTGGAGAAGAACCTCAAGGAGAACTTTGAGGAGGAGAACCCCAAGGAGGAGGAGAACCCCAAGGAGAACCTTGAGGAGGAGAACCCCAAGGAGAAGAACCCCAAGGAGGAGAACCCCAAGGAGAGAGAGGAAGAGGAGGAGAACCCCAAGGAGGAGAAGAACCCCAAGGAGAAGAACCCCAAGGAGGAGAAGAACCCCAAGGAGGAGGAGAACCTTGAGGAGGAGAAGAACCTCAAGGAGGAGAACCTCAAGGTGGAGAACTTTGAGGAGGAAGAGGAGGAGAACCCCAAGGTGGAGAACCCCAAGGTGGAGAAGAACCCCAAGGAGGAGGAGGAAGAGAATCCCAAGTTGGAGAACCCCAAGGAGGAGAAGAACCCCAAGGAGAAGAACCTTGAGGAGGAGAACCCCAAGGAGGAGAACCCCAAGGAGGAGAAGAACCCCAAGGAAAAGAACCTTGAGGAGGAGAACCCCGAGGAGGAGAACCCCAAGGAGGAGAACCCCAAGGAGGAGGAGAACCCCAAGGAGGAGAACCCCAAGGAGGAGAAGAACCCCAAGGAAAAGAACCTCAAGGAGGAGAACCCCAAGGAGGAGAACCCCAAGGAGGAGAACCCCAAGGAGGAGAACCCCAAGGAGAAAGAGGAAGAGAGGAAGAGGAGGAGAAGCCCAAGGAGGAGAAGAACCCCAAGGTGGAGAAGAACCTCAAGGAGAACCTTGAGGAGGAGAACCCCAAGAAGAAGAACCCCAAGGAGGAGAAGAACCCCAAGGAGGAGGAGAACCCCAAGGAGGAGGAGAACCTTGAGGAGGAGGAGGAGAACCCCAAGGAGGAGGAGAACCCCAAGGAGGAGAACCCCAAGGAGAAGAACCCCAAGGAGAAGAACCTCAAGGAGGAGAACCTCAAGGAGGAGAACTTTGAGGAGGAAGAGGAGGAGGACTCCAAGGAGGAGGAGGAAGAGGAGGAGAACCCCAAGGAGGAGAAGAACCCCAAGGAGGAGAACCCCAAGGAGGAGGAGAACCCCAAGGAGAAGAACCTTGAGGAGGAGAACCCCAAGGAGGAGGAGGATGAGGAGGAAGACCCTGAGGAGGCTGAGGATGAGGAGGAGGACCCCGAGGAGGCTGAGGAAGAGGAGGAGGAGGAGGAGGAAGAGGAGGAGAACCCCAAGGAGGAGAACCAAGGAGGAGAACCTCAAGGAGGAGGAGAACCTCAAGGAGAACCTTGAGGAGGAGAACCCCAAGGAGGAGATGAACCCCAAGGAGGAGAAGAACCCCAAGGAGAACCTTGAGGAGGAGAACCCCAAGGAGGAGATGAGCCCCAAGGAGGAGAAGAACCCCAAGGAGGAGAAGAACCTCAAGGAGAAGAACCTTGAGGAGGAGAATCCCAAGTTGGAGAACCCCAAGGAGAAGGAGAACCCCAAGGAGAAGGAGAACCCCAAGGAGAAGGAGGAAGAGGAGGAGGAAGAGGAGGAGAACCCCAAGGAGGAGAACCAAGGAGGAGAACCCCAAGGAGGAGAACCAAGGAGGAGAACCAAGGAGGAGAACCTCAAGGAGGAGGAGAACCCCAAGGAGGAGGAGAACCCCAAGGAGAACCTTGAGGAGAAGAACCCCAAGGAGGCTGAGGAAGAGGAGGAGGAGGAGGAAGAGGCCACCTACTTGAGCCACTCCTTGATGGGGTCGAGGGAGGCGACGGGGATGGCGTTGATCATGGTGACCTTGCGCCCGTAGTCCTTGTAGACCACCACCATGTCGAAGTTCTTCAGGTGGAACTGCACCCTCTCAAAGTGGATCAGCTCCACCTCGTCCAGGGTCACCACGAAGGGGGGCTGGGGACACCCTGGGGGTCACCCACACCGGGCCGGGGACAACCCCGAAAGGGTGGGGAGGGGGGTGGGGGAGGGGGGAGGGGGGGGTTGGGGTGGGCTGGGGGCTTCTGGGGTGGTTCATGGGGTGGGGTGGGGTCTCCTGACCTGGTTTTTGGGGTGGGGTGGGGTCTTTGGGGTGGGCTGGGGTCTTCTGACCTGGTTTCTGGGGTGGTCTGGGGTCTTCTGACCTGGTTTTTGAGGTGGGGTGGGGTCTTTGGGGTGGGGTGGGGTCTCCTGACCTGGTTTCTGGGGTGGGGAGGGGTCTCCTGACCTGGTTCATGAGGTGGGGTGGGGTCTTTGGGTTGGGCTGGGGTCTTCTGACCTGGTTTTTGAGGTGGGCTGGGGTCTTCTGACCTGGTTTCTGAGGTGGGGTGGGGTCTTTGGGGTGGGGTGGGGTCTTCTGACATGGTTTTTGGGGTGGGAAGGGGTCTCCTGACCTGGTTTCTGGGGTGGGGAGGGGTCTCCTGACCTGGTTTTTGGGGTGGGGAGGGGTCTTCTGACCTGGTTTTTGAGGTGGGCTGGGGTCTTCTGGCCTGGTTTTTGGGGTGGGCTGGGGTCTTTGGGGTGGGCTGGGGTCTTCTGACCTGGTTAACTGGGGTGGGCTGGGGTCTGTGGGGTGGGGTGGGGTCTTCTGACCTGGTTAACTGGGGTGGGCTGGGGTCTTCTGACCTGGTTCATGAGGTGGGGTGGGGTCTCTGGGGTGGGCTGGGGGCTTCTGGGATGGTTTTTGGGGTGGGATGGGGTCTTCTGGCCTGGTCTTTGAGGTGGGGTGGGGTCTTTGGGGTGGACTGGGGTCTCCTGACCTGGTTTTTGGGGTGGGGAGGGGTCTCCTGACCTGGTTTTTGAGGTGGGCTGGGGTCTTTGGGGTGGGCTGGGGTCTTCTGACCTGGTTTCTGGGGTGAGCTGGGGTCTCCTGACCTGGTTTCTGGGGTGGGGAGGGGCCTCCTGACCTCGTTTTTGAGGTGGGGTGGGGTCTTTGGGGTGGGCTGGGGTCTCCTGACCTGGTTTTCGGGGTGGGGTGGGGTCTCCTGACCTGGTTTTTGGGGTGGGCTGGGGTCTCCTGACCTGGTTTCTGAGGTGGGCTGGGGTCTTTGGGGTGGGCTGGGGTCTTCTGACCTGGTTTCTGGGGTCGGCTGGGGTCTTCTGACCTGGTTTTTAGGGTGGGCTGGGGTCTTCTGACCTGGTTTTTGAGGTGGGGTGGGGTCTTTGGGGTGGGCTGGGGTCTCCTGACCTGGTTCATGGGGTGGGCTGGGGTCTTCTGACCTGGTTTCTGGGGTGGGGAGGGGTCTCCTGACCTGGTTTCTGGGGTGGGGAGGGGTCTCCTGACCTGGTTTCTGGGGTGGGGTGGGGTCTCCTGACCTGGTTTTTGGGGTGGGGTGGGGTCTCCTGACCTGGTTTATGAGGTGGGGTGGGGTCTTTGGGGTGGGCTGGGGTCTTCTGACCTGGTCTGTGGGTGGGCTGGGGTCTCCTGACCTGGTTTTTGGGGTGGGGTGGGGTCTCCTGACCTGGTTTTTGAGGTGGGGTGGGGTCTGAGGGGTGGGCTGGGGTCTTCTAGCTTGGTCTTTGGGGTGGGGAGGGGTCTCCTGGGCTGGTTTTTGAGGTGGGGTGGGGTCTTTGGGGTGGGCTGGGGTCTTCTAGCTTAGTCTTGGGGGTGGGCTGGGGTCTTCTGACCTGGTTCATGAGGTGGGGTGGTGTCTTCTGACCTGGTTTGTGAGGTGGGCTGGGGTCTTCTGGGCTGGTTTCTGGGGTGGGCTGGGGTCTTTGGGGTGGGCTGGGGTCTTCTACCCTGGTTTCTGAGGTGGGCTGGGGTCTTTGGGGTGGGCTGGGGTCTTCTACCCTGGTTTCTGAGGTGGGCTGGGGTCTTTGGGGTGGGCTGGGGTCTTCTACCCTGGTTTCTGAGGTGGGCTGGGGTCTCCTGACCTGGTTTCTGGGGTGGGCTGGGGTCTTCTGACCTGGTTTTTGAGGTGGGGTGGGGTCTGTGGGGTGGGCTGGGGTCTCCTGACCTGGTTTTTGGGGTGGGCTGGGGTCTTCTGACCTGGTTTTTGGGGTGGGCTGGGGTCTTCTGACCTGGTTTATGAGGTGGGCTGGGGTCTTTGGGGTGGGCTGGGGTCTCCTGACCTGGTTTTTGGGGTGGGCTGGGGTCTTCTGACCTGGTTTTTGAGGTGGGGTGGGGTCTTTGGGGTGGGGTGGGGTCTCCTGACCTGGTTTCTGGGGTGGGGAGGGGTCTCCTGACCTGGTTCATGAGGTGGGGTGGGGTCTTTGGGTTGGGCTGGGGTCTTCTGACATGGTTTTTGAGGTGGGCTGGGGTCTTCTGACCTGGTTTCTGAGGTGGGGTGGGGTCTTTGGGGTGGGGTGGGGTCTCCTGACCTGGTTTTTGGGGTGGGAAGGGGTCTCCTGACCTGGTTTCTGGGGTGGGGAGGGGTCTCCTGACCTGGTTTTTGGGGTGGGGAGGGGTCTTCTGACCTGGTTTTTGAGGTGGGCTGGGGTCTTCTGGCCTGGTTTTTGGGGTGGGCTGGGGTCTTTGGGGTGGGCTGGGGTCTTCTGACCTGGTTAACTGGGGTGGGCTGGGGTCTGTGGGGTGGGGTGGGGTCTTCTGACCTGGTTTCTGGGGTGGGCTGGGGTCTTCTGACCTGGTTTGTGAGGTGGGGTGGGGTCTTTGGGGTGGGCTGGGGTCTTCTGACCTGGTTCATGAGGTGGGGTGGTGTCTTCTGACCTGGTTTGTGAGGTGGGGTGGGGTCTTCTGGGCTGGTTTCTGGAGTGGGCTGGGGTCTCCTGACCTGGTTTCTGGGGTGGGGTCTTCTGACCTGGTTTTTGAGGTGGGCTGGGGTCTTTGGGGTGGGCTGGGGTCTTCTGACCTGGTTTTTGGGGTGGGGAGGGGTCTCCTGACCTGGTTTTTAGGGTGGGCTGGGGTCTTCTGACCTGGTTTTTGAGGTGGGGTGGGGTCTTTGGGGTGGGCTGGGGTCTCCTGACCTGGTTCATGGGGTGGGCTGGGGTCTTCTGACCTGGTTTCTGGGGTGGGCTGGGGTCTCCTGACCTGGTTTCTGGGGTGGGCTGGGGTCTCCTGACCTGGTTTTTGGGGTGGGGTGGGGTCTCCTGACCTGGTTTTTGAGGTGGGGTGGGGTCTTTGGGGTGGGCTGGGGTCTTCTGACCTGGTTTTTGGGGTGGGGAGGGGTCTTCTGACCTGGTTCATGAGGTGGGCTGGGGTCTGAGGGGTGGGCTGGGGTCTCCTGGGCTGGATTTTGGGGTGGGGTCTCCTCCTGGCTGGACTTACCCACTCGGTGCAGTTGACCAGGGCGCTGCTGGTGGGCTGCAGGAGGCAGGTGCTGCGATACGGGGCCCCGTTGAACCTTTGGGGTGGGGGGGGGAAGAAAAGGGGGGGACACAACCCCAAAAAAGGGGGGAGAAGGTCAAATCCCAGCTGGAGACCCCCCCCCCCCCCCCAAAATATGGGTGGAAAACAGAAATCCCAGCTGGAGAAGGCAGAATATGGGGAGACCCCCCCCAAAAAAAACATGAGGAACCCCCCAAAAACCATGAGGAACCCCCCAAAAAACATGAGGAACCCCCCAAAAACCATGAGGAACCCCCCAAAAAACATGAGGAACCCCCCAAAAACCATGAGGAATCCCCAAAAATGGTGAGGAACCTCCATAAAACCATGAGGAACCCCCCAAAAACCATGAGGAACCCCCAAAAACCATGAGGAACCCCCCAAAACCATGAGGAACCTCCATAAAACCATGAGGAACCCCTAAAAACCATGAGGAACCCCCCAAAAACCATGAGGAACCCCCCAAAAACCATGAGGAACCTCCACAAGACGATGAAGAACCTCCATAAATCCATGAGGAACCTCCCAAAAACCATGAGGAACCCCCCAAAAACCATGAGGAACCTCCACAAGATGATGAAGAACCTCCATAAAACCATGAGGAACCCCCAAAAAACGATGAGGAACCCCCAAAAATGGTGAGGAACCTCCATAAAACCATGAGGAACCCCCAAAACCCATGAGGAACCTCCATAAAACCATGAGGAACCCCCTAAAAACCATGAGGAACCTCCATAAGACCACAAAGAGCCTCCAAAAAACCATGAGGAACCTCCACAAGATGATGAGGAACCTCCATAAAACCATGAGGAACCCCCCAAAAACCATGAGGAACCCCCACAAGATGATGAAGAACCCCCATAAGACCATGAGGAACCTCCCAAAAACCATGAGGAACCTCCATAAAACCATGAGGAACCCCCATAAGATGATGAAGAACCTCCATAAAACCATGAGGAACCCCCCAAAAACCATGACAAACCTCCATAAGACCATGAAGAACCTCCAGAAGATGATGAAGAACCTCCATAAAAGCATGAGGAACCCCCAAAAAACCATGAGAAACCCCCAAAAACCATGAGGAACCTCCAGAAGATGATGAAGAACCTCCATAAAAGCATGAGGAACCCCCAAAAAACCATGAGAAACCCCCCAAAAACCATGAGGAACCCCCCAAAACCATGAGGTACCCCCAAAAACCATGAGTAACCTCCAGAAAACCATGAGGAACCTCCATAAGATGTTGAGGAACCTCCCAAAACAATGAGGAACCCCCCAAAAACCATGAGGAACCCCCCAAAAACCATGAGGAACCCCCCAAAAACCATGAGGAACTCCCAGAAAACCATGAGGAACCTCCATAAGATGATGAAGAACCTCCATAAAACCATGAGGAACCCCCCAAAAACCATGAGGAACCCCCATAAGATGATGAGGAACCCCCAAAAACCATGAGGAACCCCCCAAAAACCATGAGGAACCCCCAGAAAACCAGGAGGAACCACCCAAAACCATGAGGAACCTCCATAAGATGATGAAGAACCTCCATAAAACCATGAGGAACCCCCAAAAAAACATGAGAAACCCCCCAAAACCATGAGGAACCTCCAGAAGATGATGAAGAACCTCCATAAAAGCATGAGGAACCCCCAAAAAACCATGAGGAACCCCCCAAAAACCATGAGGAACCCCCCAAAAACCATGAGGAACCTCCACAAGATGATGAGGAACCCCCCAAAAACATGAGGAACCCCCATAAGACGATGGAGAACCTCCATAAAACCATGAGGAACCTCCATAAGACCATGAGGAACCTCCATAAAAACATGAGGAACCCCCCAAAATCCAAGAGGAACCCCAAAAAAACCATGAGGAACCCCCAAAAACCATGAGGAACCTCCACAAGATGATGAAGATCTCCCATAAGATGATGAAGAACCTCCAGAAGACCATGAGGAACCCCCAGCCCCCCCAGCCCAGCCCCCCCAGGAGGTGTTTTTTGGGGGGTGTCCCTGACTCACCCCAGCTCCCTGAAGGGCACCTCGAACTCCAGCTCCTCCTTGGTGAGGGCCTCCACCTTCTCAATGAAGTTCTTGAAGGCCGTCTTCAGCTTGTGCCGCATCTCACGCTCCATCTGGGGGGTTTTGGGGGGCAAAGGGGACACTTTGGGGACACCTGGTCATGGGGGGACCCCATAACTACCTCCTGGAGACCCTCAAGTTCCTCTTTATCCCCAAAACAGGGTGGTGGGACCCCATAACCACCTCCTGGAGACCCTCAAGTTCCTCTCCAACCCCAAAACAGGGTGGTGGGACCCCATAACCATGTCCAGGAGATCCTCAAGATCTTCTCCAACCCCAAAACAGGGTGGTGGGACCCCATAACCACCTCCTGAAGAGCCTCAAACTCTTCTCCAACCCCATGGAGATCTTCTCCAACCCCATAACTAGATGCTGGGACCCCATAACCACCTCCTGGAGACCCTCAACCTTCTCTCCAACCCCAAAACAGGGTGGTGGGACCCCATAACTACGTCCTGGAGACCCTCAACCACCTCTCCAACCCCAGAACTCGATGGTGGGACCCCATAGCTACGTCCAGGAGACCCTCAACCACCTCTCCAACCCCAAAACTCAGTGGTGGGACCCCATAACCACGTCCTGGAGACCCTCAACCTCCTCTCCAACCCCCAAACTCGATGGTGGGACCCCATAACTATGTCCAGGAGAACCTCAACCTCCTCTCCAACCCCAAAACCATGTCCTGAAGAACCTCAAACTCTTCCCCAACCCCATGGAGATCTTCTCCAACCCCATAACTAGATGGTGGGACCCCATAACCACGTCCCGGAGACCCTCAACCCCCTCTCCAACCCCAAAACTCAGTGGTGAGACCCCATAACCACGTCCTGGAGACCCTCAAGATCTTCTCCAACCCCCAAAATCGACACTGGGACCCCGTAACTACATCATCTCATGGTGAGACCCCATAACCACGTCCTGGAGACCCTCAACCTCCTCCCCAACCCCAAAACTCAGTGGTGGGACCCCATAACTACATCCTGGAGAACCTCAACCTCCTCTCCAACCCCCAAACTCAATGGTGGGACCCCATAACCACGTCCTGGAGACCCTCAACCTCCTCTCCAACCCCATGAAGATCTTCTCCAACCCCCAAACTCGATGGTGAGACCCCGTAACCACGTCCTGAAGACCCTCAACCCCCTCTCCAACCCCAAAACAGGGTGGTGAGACCCCATAACCAGGTCCTGGAGACCCTCAAGTTCCTCTCCAACCCCAAAACAGGGTGGTGGGACCCCATAACTACGTCCAGGAGACCCTCAAGTTCCTCTTTATCCCCAAAACAGGGTGGTGGGACCCCATAACCACGTCCAGGAGACCCTCCACCTCCTCTTTAACCCCATGGAGATCTTCTCCAACCCCATAACTAGATGGTGGGACCCCATAACTACGTCCTGAAGACCCTCAAGTTCCTCTCCAACCCCAAAACAGGGTGGTGGGACCCCATAACTACGTCCAGGAGACCCTCAACCCCCTCCCCAACCCCAAAACTCAATGGTGGGACCCCATAACCACGTCCTGGAGAACCTGAACCTCTTCCCCAACCCCATAACTAGATGGTGGGACCCCATAACTACATCATCTCATGGTGGGACCCCATAACCACGTCCCGGAGACCCTCAACCTCCTCTCCAACCCCAAAACTCGATGGTGGGACCCCATAACCACGTCCCGAAGACCCTCAACCCCCTCTCCAACCCCCAAAACTCAGTGGTGGGACCCCATAACCACGTCCTGGAGACCCTCAACCGCCTATTTATCCCCAAAACTCGATGGTGGGACCCCATAACTACGTCCAGAAGAAGCTCAACCACCTCTCCAACGCCAAAACTCAGTGGTGGGACCCCATAACCACGTCCTGGAGACCCTCAAGTTCCTCTCCAACCCCAAAACAGGGTGGTGGGACCCCATAACTACGTCCTGAAGACCCTCAACCTCCTCTCCAACCCCAAAACCACATCCAGGAGACCCTCAACCTCCTCTTTATCCCCAAAACTCGATGGTGGGACCCCATAACCACGTCCTGGAGAACCTCAACCTCCTCTCCAACCCCAAAACCACGTCCCGGAGAACCTCAACCTCCTCTCCAACCCCATGGAGATCTTCTCCAACCCCATAACTAGATGCTGGGACCCCATAACCACGTCCCGGAGACCCTCAACCACCTCTCCAACCCCAAAACTCAGTGGTGGGACCCCATAACCACGTCCAGAAGAACCTCAACCTCCTCCCCAACCCCCAAACAGGGTTGTGGGACCCCATAACTACGTCCCGAAGACCCTCAACCCCCTCTCCAACCCCATAACTAGATGGTGGGACCCCATAACCACATCCAGGAGACCCTCAAGTTCCTCCCCAACCCCAAAACTCAGTGGTGGGACCCCATAACCACCTCCTGGAGAACCTGAACCTCTTCCCCAACCCCATAACTAGATGGTGGGACCCCATAACTACATCATCTCATGGTGGGACCCCATAACCACGTCCCGGAGACCCTCAACCAGCTCCCCAACCCCAAAACTCAGTGGTGGGACCCCATAACCACGTCCTGGAGACCCTCAACCTCCTCCCCAACCCCAAAACTCGATGGTGGGACCCCAAAACCACGTCCTGGAGACCCTCAACCACCTCTCCAACCCCAAAACTCAATGGTGGGACCCCATAACCACGTCCTGAAGAACCTCAACGTCCTCTTTATCCCCAAAACAGGGTGGTGGGACCCCATAACCATGTCCTGGAGACCCTCAACCTCCTCCCCAACCCCAAAACTCAGTGGTGGGACCCCATAACCACATCCAGGAGAACCTCAACCTCCTCTCCAATCCCAAAACTTGATGGTGGGACCCCATAACCACGTCCAGGAGACCCTCAACCTCCTCTTTATCCCCAAAACAGGGTGGTGGGACCCCATAACCACCTCCTGGAGAACCTCAACCTCCTCTCCAACCCCAAAACCACGTCCAGGAGAACCTCAACCTCCTGTTTATTCCCAAAACAGGGTGGTGGGACCCCATAACCACGTCCAGAAGACCCTCAACCTTCTCTCCAACCCCAAAATTTGATGGTGGGACCCCATAACTATGTCCAGGAGACCCTCAACCTCCTCTTTATCCCCAAAACTCGATGGTGGGACCCCATAACCACCTCCTGGAGAACCTGAACCTCTTCCCCAACCCCATAACTAGATGGTGGGACCCCATAACTACATCATCTCATGGTGGGACCCCATAACTATGTCCAGGAGACCCTCTAGATCCTCTCCAACCCCAAACCAGGGTGGTGGGACCCCATAACCACATCCAGGAGACCCTCAAGATCTTCTCCAACCCCCAAACTCAATGGTGGGACCCCATAACCACCTCCTGGAGAACCTGAACCTCTTCCCCAACCCCATAACTAGATGGTGGGACCCCATAACTACATCATCTCATGGTGGGACCCCATAACCACGTCCCGGAGACCCTCAACCTCCTCCCCAACCCCAAAACTCAGTGGTGGGACCCCATAACCACGTCCAGAAGACCCTCAACCTTCTCTCCAACCCCAAAACTCAGTGGTGGGACCCCATAACCACCTCCTGGAGAACCTGAACCTCTTCCCCAACCCCATAACTAGATGGTGGGACCCCATAACCACCTCCTGGAGAACCTCAACCTCCTCTCCAACCCCATGGAGATCTTCTCCAACCCCAAAACTTGATGGTGGGACCCCATAACTACGTCCAGGAGACCCACAAGTTCCTCTTTATCCCCAACACTCGATGGTGGGACCCCATAACTACATCATCTCATGGTGGGACCCCATAACCACGTCCCGAAGACCCTCAACCTCCTCCCCAACCCCAAAACAGGGTGGTGGGACCCCATAACTACATCCTGGAGGTCTTCTCCTCCTTGTCCCCCCCTGACCTGCTCGGCGTAGAGGTCGTCGCGGTCGTGCATGTGCTGGTGCTTGCCCAGGTCGGTGGTGATCTCCCCGACCTCGGTGTAGAACTGGACGTCGGTGTGACGCTTCTTCCCGAACATGATGGCGTTCTGGAGAAGACAACCCCACCTTGGGGTGGTCATTTCTGGGTGGGGGGAGGTCCCACCACCCCCCACCCACTTTTAAAAGGTGGAGAAGACCTCCCACCACCAGACCTTGAGGTGGAAGTGGAGGACGATGATCATCTCCCCGTCGCAGGGCTGGAAGACGGCGTGTTTGATGTTGTTGTAGAGGATGTCCACCTTGTCCCCGCGCACCGAGGTGAAGCGGAAGCCTGGGGTGGGGGGGAGAAGGTTCTAGAAGGTTGGGGGGACACTAAGAAGGACCTTCAGAGGTTGAGAAGGTCCTTGAGATCTTCAAACCTCATTAAGAAGGTCCTGAACCCATTCAAACCTTCTTGAGAAGGTCCTTGAGATCTTCAAACCTCCTTGAGAAGGTCCTCAACCCCTTCAAACCTCCTTGAGAAGGTCCTCAACCCCTTCAAACCTCCTTGAGAAGGTCCTCAACCCCTTCAAACCTCCTTGAGAAGGTCCTCAACCACCTCATAAACCATCTTGGGGTCTTCAAACCCTCTTGAGAAGGTCCTCAAGCACCTCAAACCCTCTTGAGAAGGTCCTTGAGATCTTCAAACCTCCTTGAGAAGGTTCTCAAGACCTTCAGACCCTCTTGAGAAGGTCCTCAAGACCTTGAAACCCTCTTGAGAAGGTCCTCAAGCACCTCAAACCCTCTTGAGAAGGTCCTTGAGATCTTCAAATCTCCTTGAGAAGGTCCTCAAGACCTTCAGACCCTCTTGAGAAGGTCCTCAAGACCTTGAAACCCTCTTGAGAAGGTCCTCAAGCACCTCCAACCCTCTTGAGAAGGTCCTTGAGATCTTCAAACCTCCTTGAGAAGGTCCTCAAGACCTTCAGACCCTCTTGAGAAGGTCCTCAAGACCTTGAAACCCTCTTGAGAAGGTCCTCAAGCACCTCAAACCCTCTTGAGAAGGTCCTCAAGCACCTCAAACCCTCTTGAGAAGGTCCTCAAGACCTTGAAACCCTCTTGAGAAGGTCCTCAAGACCTTCAGACCCTCTTGAGAAGATCCTCAACAGCCCCATAAAACAGCTTGGGGTCTTCAAACCCTCTTGAGAAGGTCCTCAACCACCTCATAAACCATCTTGGGGTCTTCAAACCCTCTTGAGAAGGTCCTCAAGCACCTCAAACCCTCTTGAGAAGATCCTCGAGATCTTCAAACACACATGAGAAGGTCCTCAAGACCTTGAAACCCTCCTGAGAAGCTCCTCAACCACCTCCAACCCTCTTGAGAAGCTCCAAAACCTCCCCAAAACCCACCTTGAGGTCTTCAAACCCTCTTGAGAAGGTCCTCAAGACCTTGAAACCCTCTTGAGAAGGTCCTCAACCAACTCAAACCCTCTTGAGAAGGTCCTTAACCACCTCATATACCATCTTGGGGTCCTCAAACCCTCTTGGGAAGGTCCTTGAGAAGCTCCTCAACCTTCTACCACCTTGTCCCCGCGCACCGAGGTGAAGCGGAAGCCTGGGGTGGGGGGGAGAAGGTTCTAGATGGTTGGGGGGACACTAAGAAGGACCTTCAGAGGTTGAGGAGGTCCTTGAGATCTTCAAACCCTGTTGAGAAGGTCCTGGAGACCTTCAGAACCTCTTGAGAAGGTCCTCAAGCACCTCAAACCTCCTTGAGAAGGTCCTTAACCACCTCAAATCCACTTGAGAAGGTCCTCAAGACCTTGAAACCCTCTTGAAAAGGTCCTCAACCACCTCCAACCCTCTTGAGAAGGTCCTCAACCACCCCATAAACCATCTTGGGGTCTTCCAACCCTCTTGAGAAGGTCCTCAAGGCCTTCAAACCCTAATGAGAAGGTCCTCAACCACCTCAAACCTCCTTGAGAAGATCCTCAAGCACCTCAAACCCTCTTGAGAAGGTCCTCAAGACCTTGAAACCCTCTTGAGAAGGTCCTTGAGACCTTCAGACCCTCTTGAGAAGGTCCTCAAGACCTTGAAACCCTCTTGAGAAGGTCCTCAACCAACTCAAACCCTCTTGAGAAGGTCCTCAACCACCTCAAACCCTCTTGAGAAGGTCCTCAAGACCTTCAAACCCTCTTGAGAAGGTCCTCAACCACCTCATAAACCATCTTGGGGTCTTCAAACCCTCTTGAGAAGGTCCTCAAGACCTTCAGACCCTCTTGGGAAGGTCCTTGAGAAGCTCCTCAACCTTCTACCACCTTGTCCCCGCGCACCGAGGTGAAGCGGAAGCCTGGGGTGGGGTGGAGGAGAAGGTTCTAGAAGGTTGGGGGGACACTAAGAAGGACCTTCAGAGGTTGAGAAGGTCCTTAACCACCTCAAAACCTCTTGAGAAGGTCCTCAAGGCCTCTTGAAAAGGTCCTCAAGGCCTTCAAACCTCCTTGAGAAGATCCTAAAGCACCTCAAACCCTCCTGAGAAGGTCCTTGAGATCTTCAAACCTCCTTGAGAAGGTCCTCAACCACCTCATAAACCATCTTGGGGTCTTCAAACCCTCTTGAGAAGGTCCTCAAGCACCTCAAACCCTCCTGAGAAGCTCCTCAACCTCCCCAAAACCCACCTTGAGGTCTTCAAACCCTCTTGAAAAGGTCCTCAACCACCTCACACCCTCTTGAGAAGCTCCTCAGCCACCTGAAAACCCACCTTGAGGTCTTCAAACCCTCTTGAGAAGCTCCTCAACCACCTCCAACCCCCTTGAGAAGCTCCTCAACCACCTCCAACCCTCTTGAGAAGCTCCTCAACCACCCCAAAACCCACCTTGAGGTCTTCAAACCCTCCTGAGAAGCTCCTCAACCACCTCCAACCCTCTTGAGAAGCTCCTCAACCACCTCCAACCCTCTTGAGAAGCTCCTCAACCACCCCAAAACCCACCTTGAGGTATTCAAACCCTCTTGAGAAGCTCCTCAACTCCTCCAAACCCTCTTGAGAAGGTCCTCAACTCCTCCAAACCCTCTTGAGAAGGTCCTCAACCTCCCCAAACCCTCTTGAGAAGCTCCTCAACCACCCCAAAACCTACCTTGAGGTCTTCAAACCCTCTTGAGAAGCTCCTCAACCACCTCAAACCCTCTTGAGAAGCTCCTCAAGGCCTTCAAACCCTCCTGAGAAGCTCCTCAACCCCTCCAAAACCCACCTTGAGGTCTTCAAACCCTCTTGAGAAGGTCCTCACCCACCTCCAACCCTCTTGAGAAGGTCCTCAACCACCTCCAACCCTCTTGAGAAGCTCCTCACCCACCTCCAAACCCTCCTGAGAAGCTCCTCACCCACCCCAAAACCCACCTTGAGGTCTCCAAACCTTCTCAAGAAGCTCCTCAACCACCTCCAACCCTCTTGAGAAGCTCCTCAACCACCTCAAACCCTCTTGAGAAGGTCCTCAAGGCCTTCAAACCCTCCTGAGATGCTCCTCAACCACCTCCAACCCTCTTGAGAAGGTCCTCAACCACGTCCAACCCTCTTGAGAAGCTCCTCAAGACCTTGAAACCCTCTTGAGAAGCTCCTCAACCCCTCCAAAACCCACCTTGAGGTCTCCAAACCCTCTTGAGAAGGTCCTCAACCACCTCCAACCCTCTTGAGAAGCTCCTCAACCACGTCCAACCCTCTTGAGAAGCTCCTCAAGACCTTGAAACCCTCTTGAGAAGCTCCTCAACCCCTCCAAAACCCACCTTGAGGTCTTCAGACCCTCTTGAGAAGGTCCTCAAGACCTTGAAACCCTCTTCAGAAAGTCCTCAACCACCTCAAACCCTCTTGAGAAGGTCCTCAACCCCTCCAAACCCACCTTGAGTTCTCCAAACCCTCCTGAGAAGCTCCTCACCCACCCCATAAACCATCTTGGGGTCTCAAAACCCTCTTGAGAATCTCCTCACCCACCCCAAAACCCACCTTGAGGTCTCCAACCCCTCCTGAGAAGCTCCTCACCCACCCCAAACCCCACCTTGACCTCTCCAAACCTTCTCGAGAACCTCCCCACCCCCTTCCCCGAGTTCCCAACCTCCCAGGGGGGAGAGAAGCTCCACCCACCACCCCCCTACCACCACCCCCAGGATGTCCTCACCGTTGACATGAGCCTCCAAGGACCCCTGCATCCTCTTCTGGGCGATGTTGGGCCTGATGTAGAGGTCCTTCAGCTTGGGGTTGCTACGGTTGAGGTTGATGACCAACGAGTCCTGCTTGACGATGCCCTGGAGAAGACAACCCGAGGAGAAGAGAGATTGAAGAGGTGGGATGGATCCTCCTGGTGAAGATCACCCCATTTGGGGTGGATTGAGGAGGTTTTGGGACTGGTAAGTGGTTGTTTTGAGAAGGTCTTCTCCTCCCACCACACACCTCCTTCTCCTTCTCCTCGGCTTCGCGGGTCTTGTAGCGTTTCTGCACCTCCTTGATGATCCTGAAGGCGTTTTGGAGGTTCAACGCCGGCACCGTCTGTTCTCCTGGGGTCTTCATGTTGGATGCCCTGTAGGTTCTGGAGGAGAAAAGACCCACTGGGGGTGAAGAAGACCCACCCAACCACCCCCAAAATCCCACCCCTTAAGGAGGTCCCCTCATCTCACATCTCCTTGACGAAGGTGGCTTCTGGGTTGGGGAAGATGTTGCCCTCGTTGCGCCCCAGGGCGCTGCCCGGGCAGAAGAAGTTGATGCGGAGGTAGGTGTAGTCTCCTTCCACCGACATGCTGATGTTCTGGGAAGGAGGAGATGGGGAAGGGGTTGGAGAAGGTTTTTGGGGGGACCTTATGGGGTGGGGGAGGAGTTGGTGGGGTGGGGGAGGAGTTGGTGGGGTGGGGGGAGGAGTTGGTGGGGTGGGGGGAGGAGTTGGTGGGGTGGGGGGAGGAGTTGGTGGGGTGCCGGGGGTGGGAGGGTGAGGGAGGAGGGTGAGGGGCTGAGGGATGGAGGTTGGAAGGGTGGTGGGAGCCCAAAAGTACCTGAGGAATAAGGTTGAGGGGTGGTGGGACCCCAAAATCAAGGTTTAGGGGGTGGTGGGACCCCAAAAGTACCTGAAGAATAAGGTTGGAGGGGTGGTGGGACCCCAAAACTACCTCAAAATCAAGACTGGGGGCTGTGGGACGTCAAAGTCAAGGTTGAGGGGGTGGGGGGACCCCAAAACTACCTCAAAACCAAGACTGGGGGGTGTGGGATGTCAAAGTCAAGGTTGGAGGGGTGGTGGGACCCCAAAAGTACCTCAAAACCAAGACTAGGGGGTGGTGGGACCTCAAAATCAAGGTTGGAGGGGGTGGTGGGACCCCAAAACTACCTCAAAACCAAGGTTAGGGATGGGGGAACCTCAGAACCAAGGTTGGAGGGGTGGTGGGACCCCAAAATCAAGGTTGGGGGGGTGGTGGGACCTCAAAACCAAGGTTGAGGGGGTGGTGGGACCCCAAAAGTACCTGAAGAACAAGGTTTGGGGGGTGGTGGGACCCCAAAATCAAGGTTGGGGGGGTGGTGGGACCCCAAATCAAGGTTGGGGGGGTGGTGGGACCCCAAAAGTAAGGTTGGGGGGGTGGTGGGATCTCAAAACCAAGGTTGGAGGGGTGGTGGGACCCCAAAAGTACCTGAAGAACAAAGTTTGGGGGGTGGTGGGAGACCAAAATCAAGGTTAAGGGGGTGGTGGGACCCCAAATGTATCTAAAGAACAAGGTTAGGGGGTGGTGGGACCCCAAAAGTACCTCAAAACCAAGACTAGGGGGTGGTGGGACCCCAAAATCAAGGTTGAGGGGGTGGTGGGAGCCCAAAAGTACCTGAAGAATAAGGTTGAGGGGTGGTGGGACCCCAAAACTACCTGAAGAACAAGGTTAGGGGGGTGGTGGGACCCCAAAAGTACCTGAAGAACAAGGTTGGGGGGGTGGTGGGACCTCAAAACCAAGGTTGGGGGGGTGGTGGGACCCCAAAAGTACCTGAAGAATAAGGTTGGGGGGTGGTGGGACCCCAAAACTACCTGAAGAACAAGGTTAGGGGGGTGGTGGGACCCCAAAAGTACCTGAAGAATAAGGTTGGGGGGTGGTGGGACTCCCAAAGTACTTCAAAACCAAGACTGGGGGGTGGTGGGACCTCAAAATCAAGGTTGAGGGGGTGGTGGGACACCAAAAGTACCTCAAAACCAAGACTAGGGGGTGGTGGGACCCCAAAATCAAGGTTGAGGGGGTGGTGGGACCCCAAAACTACCTCAAAACCAAGGTTAGGGATGGGGGAACCTCAGAACCAAGGTTGGAGGGGTGGTGGGACCCCAAAATCAAGGTTGGAGGGGGTGGTGGGACCTCAAAACCAAGGTTGAGGGGTGGTGGGACCCCAAAACTACCTGAAGAACAAGGTTAGAGGGGTGGTGGGACCCCAAAAGTAAGGTTGGGGGGGTGGTGGGATCTCAAAACCAAGGTTGGAGGGGGTGGTGGGACCTCAAAACCAAGGTTGAGGGGTGGTGGCACCCCAAAACTACCTGAAGAACAAGGTTGGGGGGGTGGTGGGACCCAAAATCAAGGTTGAGGGGGTGGTGGGACCCCAAAAGTACCTGAAGAATAAGGTTGGAGGGGTGGTGGGACCCCAAAAGTACCTCAAAACCAATGTTAGGGGTGGGGGAACCTCAAAACCAAGGTTGGAGGTCTGGTGGGACCCCAAACCCACCTCAAACCTGGGTTGGAGGTCTGGTGGGACCCCAAACCCACCTCAAACCAAGGTTGGGGGTCTGGTATCACCCCAAACCCACCTCAAACCTGGGTTGGAGATCTGGTATCACCCCAAAACCACCTCAAACCATCATTTGAGGTCTGGTGGGCCCCCCAAACCACCTCAAACCATCATTGGAGGTCTGGTGGGACCCCAAAACCACCTCAAACCAAGGTTGGAGGTCTGGTAGCACCCCAAAACCACCTGAAACCTGGGTTGGGGGTTTGGTGGGACCCCAAAACCACCTCAAACCTGGGTTGGGGGTCTAGTTAACACCCCAAAACCCAACCTTGGAGATCTGGTAGCACCCCAAATCCATGTAAACCCACCCTTGGAGGTGTGGAGGGACCCCAAAACCACCTCAAACCAAGGTTGGAGCTCTGGTATCACCCCAAAACCCAAGGTTGGAGGTCTGGTGAGACCCCAAAACCACCTCAAACCTGGGTTGGAGATCTGATGGCACCCCAAAACCACCTAAACCCATCCTTGGAGGTCTGGTGGGACCCCAAAACCACATCAAACCAAGGTTGAAGCTCTGGTAGCTCCTCAAAACCCAAGGTTGGAGGTCTGGTAGCACCCAAAACCCACCTCAAACCTGGGTTGGAGCTCTGGTATCACCCCAAAACCCAAGGTTGGAGATCTGGTGGGACCCCAAACCCACCTCAAACCATCATTTGAGGTCTGGTGGAACCCCAAAACCACCTCAAACCATCATTTGAGGTCTGGTGGGCCCCCAAAACCACCTCAAACCAAGTTTGGAGGTCTGGTGGGACCCCAAACCCACCTCAAACCTGGGTTGGAGATCTGGTGGGACCCCAAACCCACCTCAAACCAAGGTTGGAGCTCTGGTAGCTCCTCAAAACCCAAGGTTGGAGATCTGATGGTACCCCAAAACCACCTAAACCCAAGACTGTAAGTGTGGTGGGACCCCAAAACCACCTCAAACCATCATTTGAGGTCTGGTGGGACCCCAAAACCACCTCAAACCATCATTGAAGGTCTGGTGGGCCCCCAAAACCACCTCAAACCATCATTTGAGGTCTGGTGTCACCCCAAAACCACCTCAAACCATCATTTGAGGTCTGGTGGGACCCCAAAACCACCTCAAACCTGGGTTGGGGGTTTGGTGTCACCCCAAAACCACCTCAAACCATCATTTGAGGTCTGGTGGGACCCCAAAACCACCTCAAACCAAGGTTGGGGGTCTAGTTAACACCCCAAAACCCAACCTTGGAGATCTGGTAGCACCCCAAATCCATGTAAACCCACCCTTGGAGGTCTGGTGGGACCCCAAAACCACCTCAAACCAAGGTTGGGAGTCTGGTAGCACCCCAAACCCACCTCGAACCTGGGTTGGAGCTCTGGTATCACCCCAAAACCCAAGGTTGGAGGTCTGGTGGGACCCCAAACCCACCTCAAACCTGGGTTGGAGCTCTGGTATCACCCCAAAACCCAAGGTTGGAGGTCTGGTGGGACCCCAAAACCACCTCAAACCAAGGTTGGAGATCTGATGGCACCCTAAAGCCACCTCAAACCTGGGTTGGAGGTCTGGTGGGACCCCCAAACCATCATTTGAGGTCTGGTGGGCCCCCAAAACCACCTCAAACCAAGGTTGAAGCTCTAGTAGCTCCTCAAAACCCAAGGTTGGAGGTCTGGTGGGACCCCAAACCCACCTCAAACCTGGGTTGGGGATCCGGTGGGCCCCCAAACCTGGGTTGGAGGTCCCCCCCACCCCACCCCACCTCCCCGTTACCTTGATGGTGGCGATGTGGAAGGGGGTGGCGATGCCGAAGACGGGCATGATGACGGTCTCGTACTTCTTATCGATGTAGATCTTCATCTCCCGGATGTGGGGCTCCTTGGGCATCAGGGAAGGGTTCTTGTAGGAGATGTTGGACTTGCGGGCCCTTGAAAAGAGGGGGGGACGGGGGGGGGGGTGACATCACGGCGACGAGGTCAGGGCGGCCTGGCTCCTTCCCCTCCCCGCCAGGGACCGAGCAGGAGGTGCCTTCAGCTCAGGGATGGGGGGGTGGGGTTACTTCTGGATCTGCTGCTCCCCCTTCTGCTCCGTCAGGCGCCGGCGGGCTTCTTCGTTCAGTTGGGTGGCCAACTCCTTCTGGTGGGCCCGGCGCTTCTCCTCGGCCGTCAGCTCGTTCTGGGGGAGGGGATGGGGGGGTTTGTGAGGGGGAATTGGGTGGGTTTTGGGGGAATTGGGCAATTTTGGGGGGTTTTGTGAGGGGAAATTGGGTGTTTTTGGAGAAATTGGGCATTTTGTGAGGGGAAATTGGTGGTTTTTAGAGAAATTGGTTGTTTTATGAGGAGAAATTGGTGGGTTTTGGGGAAATTGTCCAATTTTGGGGGGTTTTGTGAGGGGGAATTGGGTGTTTTTGGAGAAATTGAGCATTTTGTGAGAGAAATTGGTGGGTTTTGGAGAAATTGGGCATTTTGTGAGGAGAAATTGGGCATTTTGTGAGGAGAAATTGGTGGGTTTTGGGGAAATTGTGCAATTTTGGGGGGGGTTTGTGAGGGGAAATTGGGTGGTTTTGGAGAAATTGGGCATTTTGTGAGGGGAAATTGGTGGCTTTTAGAGAAATTGGTTGTTTTATGAGGAGAAATTGGTGGGTTTTGGGGAAATTGTCCAATTTTGGGGGGTTTTGTGAGGGAAAATCGGGTGTTTTTGGGGAAATTGTCCAATTTTGGGGGGTTTTGTGAGGGGGAATTGGGTGGGTTTTGGGGGAATTGGGCAATTTTGGGGGGTTTTGTGAGGGGGAATTGGGTGGTTTTGGGGGAATTGTGCAATTTTGGGGGGTTTTGTGAGGGGGAATTGGGTGTTTTTGGAGAAATTGGGCGGTTTTAGAGAAATTGGGCATTTTTGTGAGGGGAAATTGGTGGGTTTTGGAGAAATTGCTCATTTTATGAGGCAAAATGGGTGGGTTTTGGAGAAATTGTCCAAATTTGGGTGGTTTTGTGAGGGGGAATTGGGTGTTTTTGGAGAAATTGGGCATTTTGTGAGGGGAAATTGGTGGGTTTTGGGGAAATTGTCCAATTTTGGGGGGTTTTGCGAGGAGAAATTGGTGGGTTTTGGAGAAATTGGCCATTTTGTGAGGGGGAATTGGGTGGTTTTGGAGAAATTGGGCATTTTGTGAGGGGAAATTGGTGGGTTTTGGGGAAATTGGCCATTTTGTGAGGAGAAATTGGTGGTTTTTAGAGAAATTGGTTGTTTTATGAGGAGAAATTGGTGGGTTTTGGAGAAATTGTGCAATTTTGGGGGGTTTTGTGAGGGGAAATTGGTGGGTTTTGGAGAAATTGTGCAATTTTGGGGGGTTTTGTGAGGGGAAATTGGTGGGTTTTGGAGAAATTGTACAAATTTCGGTGGTTTTGTGAGGAGAAATTGGTGGGTTTTGGGGAAATTGTCCAATTTTGGGGGGTTTTGTGAGGGGGAATTGGGTGGTTTTGGGGAAATGTCCAATTTTGGAGGGGTTTTGTGAGGGGAAATTGGTGGGTTTTGGGGGAATTGTGCAAATTTGGATGGGTTTTGTGAGGGGGAATTGGGTGTTTTTGGAGAAATTGGGCGGTTTTGGAGAAATTGGGCATTTTGTGAGGAGAAATTGGTGGGTTTTGGAGAAATTGCTCATTTTATGAGGCAAAATAGGTGGGTTTTGGAGAAAAAATGAATTTTATGAGGAGAAATTGGTGGGTTTTGGAGAAAAAATGAATTTTATGAGGAGAAATTGGTGGGTTTTGGAGAAATTGGGCATTTTGTGAGGGGAAATTGGTGGGTTTTGGAGAAATTGTCCAAATTTGGGGGGGTTTTGTGAGGAAAAATTGGCCATTTTTGGAGAAATTGGGTATTTTATGAGGGAAAATTTGTGGGTTTTGGAGAAATTGGGCATTTTATGAGGAGAAATTTGTGGGTTTTGGAGAAATTGGGCATTTTATGAGGAGAAATTTGTGGGTTTTGGAGAAATTGGGCATTTTATGAGGAGAAATTTGTGGGTTTTGGAGAAATTGGGTATTTTATGAGGAGAAATTTGTGGGTTTTGGAGAAATTGGGTATTTTATGAGGAGAAATTTGTGGGTTTTGGAGAAATTGGGTATTTTATGAGGAGAAATTTGTGGGTTTTGGAGAAATTGTCCAAATTTGGGCAGGTTTTGTGAGGAAAAATCGGCCATTTTTGGAGAAATTGGGCATTTTGTGAGGGGAAATTGGTGGGTTTTGGAGAAATTGGGCATTTTGTGAGGGGAAATTGGTGGTTTTTAGAGAAATTGGTTGTTTTATGAGGAGAAATTTGTGGGTTTTGTGGAAATTGTCCAATTTTGGGGGGTTTTGTGAGGGGGAATTGGGTGGTTTTGGGGGAATTGGGCAATTTTGGGGGGTTTTGTGAGGGGGAATTGGGTGGGTTTTGGGGGAATTGGGCAATTTTGGGGGGTTTTGTGAGGGGGAATTGGTGGGTTTTGGGGAAATTGTCCAATTTTGGGGGGTTTTGTGAGGGGGAATTGGGTGTTTTTGGGGGAATTGTGCAATTTTGGGGGGTTTTGTGAGGGAAAATCGGGTGTTTTTGAGAAATTGTCCAATTTTGGGGGGGTTTGTGAGGGGGAATTGGGTGGGTTTTGGGGAAATTGGGCAATTTTGGGGGGTTTTGTGAGGGGGAATTGGGTGTTTCGGGAGAAATTGTCCAAATTTGGGTGGTTTTGTGAGGAGAAATCGGCCATTTGGGGAAATAATGGGCATTTTGTGAGGAAAAATCGGCCATTTTAAGAGAAATTGGGCATTTTGTGAGGAGAAATTGGTGGGTTTTGGAGAAATTGGGTATTTTAGGAGGGGAAATTGTTGGGTTTTGGAGAAATTGTCCAAATGTGGGTATTTTTGTGAGGGGAAATCGGCCATTTGGGGAGAAATTGGGCATTTTGTGAGGAGAAATCGGCCATTTTTGGAGAAATTGGGCAATTTATGAGGAGAAATTGGGTGGGTTTTGGGGGAATTGTGCAATTTTGGGGGGTTTTGTGAGGGGGAATTGGGTGGTTTTGGGAGAAATTGTCCAATTTTGGGCGGGTTTTGTGAGGAAAAATCGGCCATTTTTGGAGAAATTGGGCATTTTATGAGGGGAAATTGGTGGGTTTTGGAGAAATTGGGAATTTTGTGAGGAGAAATTTGTGGGTTTTGGAGAAATTGTCCAAATTTGGGTGGGTTTTGTGAGGAAAAATCAGCCATTTTTGGAGAAATTGGGCATTTTATGAGGGGAAATTGGGTATTTTTGGAGAAATTGGACATTTTATGGGGGGAAATTGGTGGGTTTTGGAGAAATTGGGTATTTTATGAGGCAAATTAGGTGGGTCTTGGAGAAAATGTCCAAATTTGTGTGGGTTTTGTGAGGAGAAATCGGCCATTTTTGGAGAAAATGGGTAATTTATGAGGGGAAATTGGGCATTTTTGGAGAAATTGTATCAAATTTGGGCGGGTTTTGTGAGGAGAAATCGGCCGTTTTTGGAGAAACTCGGCAATTTATGAGGGGAAATTGGTGGGTTTTGGAGAAATTGCTCATTTTATGAGGCAAAATAGGTGGGTTTTGGAGAAAATGTCCAAATTTGGGTATTTTTGTGAGGAGAAATTGGGGGTTTTTGGAGAAATTGTCCAAATTTGGACGGGTTTTGTGAGGAAAAATTGGCCATTTGGGGAGAAATTGGCCATTTTTGTGAGGGGAAATTGGTGGGTTTTTGGAGAAACTGTCTACATTTGTGTTTTGTGAGGAGGAAATCAGCGATTTTAAGTAAAATCACTCCTCTGAGGGTTAAAAACATCACTCTGATGCCACCATGACGTCACTATGACCCCACCACCCTCCCTTGCCCCAGCTTACCCTCGTCCTCTCGGTGAGGAGAGCCGCCCGTGAGCTTCTCCCCAGGAGATCTTCAGCCTCGTCCTTCTCCTCTTCTTCTTCCTCCTCATCCTCGTTCTGGGAAGAGGAGGAAAGAGACAGCGGCCATGTTGGGTGGGTGATGACGTCACAACCCCTCCCCACCCCCAACTTGGGGTTGGTTTGACCTCATTTTCCACCCCAAACTTGAGGAACCTCCCAAACCTTGAGGAAGATCCCGACGTTCTTGACCTTCTTCTTGACGGCGGTGAGGACAGTGGCGGGACCTTCCTGGAGGAAGAGGAAGAGGAAGAGGAAGGATGAGGGCTGGGGCAAGGAGGAGGAAGAAGGGGATGGCTTAGAGGAAGAGGAGGAGGAAGAGGAAGGGGACCCACCTCGTCCACCAAGACGGTGTCGCCGATGAACATGGCGTAGGTCTTCTCCTCGGGCTTCTTGCCTTCTTTGTTGGGGAGGTCGGAGAAGCCCACGTTGATGCTGAAGACCATGCCTGGGGGAGGAAGAGGAGGGGAGGAAGGACAGGGTGGGGGAAGCACAATTTTGGGGGGAAAAGTACCAATTTTAGGTGGAAAAGTAACAATTTTGGGGTTGAGGAGAAGGTTTGGGTGGAGGAAGACCGGGTTTGGGTGGTTGAAGGACAATTGTGGGTGGAAAGGGACCAATTTCAGGTGGAAAGGAACCAATTTTGGGGGGAAAAGGGCCAATTTTGGGAGGAATAGGACCAATTTTGGGAGGAATAGGGCCAATTTTGGGAGGAATAGGGCCAATTTTGGGGGGAAAAGGGCCAATTTTGGGGGGAAAAGGGCCAATTTTGGGGTTGAGGAGAAGGTTTGGGTGGAGGAAGACCGGGTTTGGGTGGTCGAAGGACAATTGTGGGTGGAAAGGGACCAATTTCAGGTGGAAAGGAACCAATTTCGGGGGGAAAAGGGCCAATTTTGGGAGGAATAGGACCAATTTTGGGAGGAATAGGGCCAATTTTGGGAGGAATAGGGCCAATTTTGGGAGGAATAGGGCCAATTTTGGGGGGAAAAGGGCCAATTTTGGGGTTGAGGAGAAGGTTTGGGTGGAGGAAGACCGGGTTTGGGTGGTCGAAGGACAATTGTGGGTGGAAAGGGACCAATTTCAGGTGGAAAGGAACCAATTTTGGGAGGAATAGGACCAATTTTGGGAGGAATAGGGCCAATTTTGGGAGGAATAGGGCCAATTTTGGGAGGAATAGGGCCAATTTTGGGAGGAATAGGGCCAATTTTGGGAGGAATAGGGTCAATTTTGGGAGGAATAGGGCCAATTTTGGGAGGAATAGGGCCAATTTTGGGAGGAATAGGGCCAATTTTGGGGAGAAAAGGGCCAATTTTGGGGAGAAAAGGGCCAATTTGGGGGGGAAAAGGGCCAATTTCGGGGTAGAGGAGAAGTTTGGGGTGGATGAAGACCAAGATTGGGTGATTGAAGGACAATTTTGGGTGGAAAAGCACCAATTTTGGGTGGAAAAGTACCAATTTTGGGGTTGAGGAGAAGGTTTGTGTGGAGAAAGACCAGGTTTGGGTGGTTGAAGGCCAATTTTGGGGGGGAAAGGGCCAATTTTTGGTGGATAAGGACCAATTTTGGGTGGATAAGGACCAATTTTGGGGTTGAGAAGAAGGTTTGGGTGGAGGAAGACCAGTTTTGGGTGGCTGAAGAGGCCATTTTGGGTGGAAAGGGACCAATTTTGGGGGGAAAAGGGCCAATTTTGGGGGGAAAAAGGGCCAATTTTGGGGGGAAAAAGGGCCAATTTGGGGGGGAAAAGGGCTAATTTTGGGGTTGAGGAGCAGCTTTGGGTGGCGGAAGACCAGTTTTGTGTGGCTGAAGAGGCCATTTTGGGGGCAGGGGGGTGTCAGGTCTCCTCACCCTTCTTGAGGCGGTGCTGGTTCTTGCTGTTGATGACCAAGGAGCCCTCCCTGAACTCGATGCCCATGGCGAAGCTGAGGAGGGGAGGAGATGAAGGTCCATCAGCAGGTCCTGGGTGTGGTGTCCATGTCCCCTCCCTGGGTGGGGTGTCCTCCCCACCCCAAAACCACCCCGTTCTCACCCCAAATTCTTGGTGATTTTACTCAGGAGTTCCGGTTTCTGCTTCTTCACCACGTCCATGACGGCGGCGTAGACGTCGCAGAGCTTGGCTCCTGTGAGGAGGAAGAGAAGGAGGAAGGAAGGGAGACATGATGAGGTGATGTGCTGTCCCAAGATGGCGGCGGAAGGCAGAGGGAAGGTTCTGGAAGGCGCGGTAGAGCTTCCAGCAGGTTCCTCACCGTGCCTCATCTCCTTGAGCATCTCCTCCTGGAGCTGGAGGAGGAAGGAGTAGTGATCCTGCATCTCCTGAGGCGGGTCCACCATCAGCGTCCTCACCAGGTTGGAGCAGTAGGACTTGTAGCGGATGCCCATGGCGCAGGTGATGGCGCCGAAGTGCATGTGGTTCTTGTCGCTACGGGAGAGGGTGTTTTGGGGGGAAAAAGAGGGATTTGGGGGGTTGGGGAAGGGGAAAGGGGGAGTTTGAGGGGGGGAGTGTCCATGTTTGGGGGGTTTTGTGAGGAGAAATTGGATGTTTGGGGGGAAATCACCCATTTTGTGAGGAGAAATTGGATGTTTTGGGGGAAATCACCCGTTTTGTGAGGAGAAATTGGATGTTTTGGGGGAAATCACCCGTTTTGTGAGGAGGAATTGGTGGGTTTTGGAGAAATAAAAGCATTTTATGAGGGAAAATTGGGTGTTTTTTGAGAAATTGGTTGGTTTATGAGGAGAAATTGGTGGGTTTTGGAGAAATTGGGCATTTTATGAGGACAAATTGGTGGGTTTTGGAGAAATAAAAGCATTTTATGAGGGAAAATTGGGTGGTTTTGGAGAAATTGGTTGGTTTATGAGGAGAAATTGGTGGGTTTTGAAGAAATAAAAGCGTTTTATGAGGAGAAATTGTATGTTTTTGGAGAAATTGGCCATTTTATGAGGAGAAATTGGTGGGTTTTGGAGAAATAAAAGCATTTTATGAGGGGAAATTGGTGGGTTTTTAGGGAAATACACACATTTTATGAGAGAAAATTGGGTGTTTTTTGAGAAATTGGTCATTTTATGAGGAGAAATTGGTGGGTTTTGGAAAAATAAAAGCATTTTATGAGGGGAATTGTTTGTTTTTGGAGAAATTAGTTGTTTTATGAGGAGAAATTGGTGGGTTTCAGAGAAATAAAAGCATTTTATGAGGGGGAATTGTGTGTTTTTGAAGAAATTGGGCATATTATGAGGAGAAATTGGGGGGTTTTGGAGAAATAAAAGCATTTTATGAGGGAAAATTGGGTGGTTTTGGAGAAATTGGTTGGTTTATGAGGAGAAATTGGTGGGTTTTGAAGAAATAAAAGCGTTTTATGAGGAGAAATTGTATGTTTTTGGAGAAATTGGGCATTTTATGAGGCAAAATAGGTGGGTTTTGGAGAAATAAAAGCATTTTATGAGGGGAAATTGGGTGGTTTTGGAGAAATTGGGCATTTTATGAGGCAAAATAGGTGGGTTTTGGAGAAATAAAAGCATTTTATGAGGGAAAATTGGGTGTTTTTGGAGAAATTGGTTGGGTTATGAGGAGAAATTGGTGGGTTTTGGAGAAATAAAAGCATTTTATGAGGGGAAATGGTATGTTTTTGAAGAAATTGGTCATTTTATAATGAGAAATTGGTGGGTTTTGGAGAAATAAAAGCATTTCATGAGGGGAAATTGGGTGGTTTTGGAGAAATTGGGCATTTTATGAGGAGAAATTGGTGGGTTTTGGAGAAATAAAAGCATTTCATGAGGGGAAATTGAATGTTTTTGGAGAAATTGGGCATTTTATGAGGCAAAATAGGTGGGTTTTGGAGAAATAAAAGCATTTTATGAGGGGAAATTGGGTGGTTTTGGAGAAATTGGGCATTTTATGAGGAGAAATTGGTGGGTTTTTAGAGAAATACACACATTTTGTGAGGGAAAATTGGGTGTTTTTTGAGAAATTGGTTGTTTTATGAGGAGAAATTGGTGGGTTTTGGAGAAATAAAAGCATTTCATGAGGGGAAATTGAATGTTTTTGGAGAAATTGGACATTTTATGAGGAGAAATTGGTGGGTTTTGGAGAAATAAAAGCATTTCATGAGGGGAAATTGGGTGGTTTTGGAGAAATTGGGCATTTTATGAGGCGAAATTGGTGGGTTTTGGAGAAATAAAAGCACTTTATGAGGGGAAATCGTGTGTTTTTGAAAAAATCAGTCATTTTATGAGGAGAAATTGGTGGGTTTTGGAGAAATTGGGCATTTTATGAGGAGAAATTGGTGGGTTTTTAGAGAAATACACACATTTTATGAGGGAAAATTGGGTGTTTTTTGAGAAATTGGTCATTTTATGAAGAGAAATTGGTGGGGTTTGGAGAAATAAAAGCATTTTATGAGGGGAAATCGTGTGTTTTTGAAGAAATTGGGCATTTTATGAGGAGAAATTGGCAGGTTTTGGAGAAATAAAAGCGTTTTATGAGGGGAAATTGAATGTTTTTGGAGAAATTGGGCCTTTTATGAGGAGAAATTGGTGGGTTTATAGAAAAATACACACATTTTACGAAGGAAAATTGGGTGTTTTTGGAGAAACTGGGCATTTTATGAGGAGAAATTGATGGGTTTTAGAGAAATACACATATTTTATGAGGGAAAATTGTGTGTTTTTTTTAGAAATTGGTTGTTTTATGAGGAGAAATTGGCAGGTTTTGGAGAAATAAAAGCATTTTATGAGGGGAAATCGTATGTTTTTGGAGAAATTGGGCATTTTATGAGGAGAAATTGGTGTTTTTTTGAAAAATAAACACATTTTATGAGGGGAAAATGGTGGGTTTTTTGAGAAACTGTCCAAAGTTGGGGTGTTTTTGTGAGAATTTGGCCATTTGGGGGAAAATTGTGCAAATTTGGGTATATTTGTGAGGAGAAATTGGCCATTTTGGGGGAAATCACCTGTTTTATGAGGGGAAATGGGTGTTTTTTTGAGAAATAAACACATTTGATGAGGGGAAATTGGGTGTTTTTTGAGAAATTGGTTGTTTTATGAGGAGAAATTAGTGGGTTTTGGAAATATTGTCCAAGTTTTGGCGTTTTTTTGTGAGGAGAAGTTGGCTATTTTGGGTGAAATTGCCCATTTTCTAAGGAGAAACCGGCACTTTTAGGACTAATTGGGGAAGATTGGGGTTTTTTTCTGAGGAGAAACCACCCATTTTTAGATAAATCACATGTTTTATGAGGAGAAATTGAGAGTTTGGGGAGAAATTGCTTATTTTATGCTTTTTTGTGAGGAAAATTTGGCCAGCTAGGGTGAACCTGCCATCGTTTTGCGAAGAAAAAGGGTGTTTTTGGTGAAATCACCCCACTTTTGGATACTTTTTGAGAAGAAATCACCCATTTAGGGGGAAAACGCCCGTTTTGTGAGGAGAAATTGGTGCTTTTGGGGTAAACAGGTCGAGCTTGGGAATTTTTGTGAGGAGAAATCAGCCATTTTGGGTCAATTTACCTTTGTTTTGAGGAGAAATTAAGTAGTTTGATGGAAATTGGTCAAATTTGGGAATTTTTGTGAGGAGAAATTGGCTGTTTTGGGTGAATTTGATGTCATTTTGAGGAGAAAATGGGTGGTTTGGGTGGAATCAGCCAACTTTTGGATAGTTTTTGAGGAGAAATTGGCCATTTTGGGTCAATTTACCTTTGTTTTGAGGACAAATTAAGTAGTTTGAGGGAAATTGGTCAAGTTTGAAAACTTTTGTGAGGAGAAACCAGTTGTTTTGGGTGAATTTGGTGTCATTTTGAGAAGAAAATGGGTGGTTTTGATGAAATCACCCAACTTTTGGATACCTTTTGAGGAGAAACGGGCAGTTTTAGGTCAATTTGTCTTAGTTTTGAGGAGAAATTTGCTGTTTTGGGTGAATTTGGTGCCGTTTTGAGAAGAAAATGGGTGTTTTTGGTGAAATCACCCAACTTTTGGATACCTTTTGAGGCGAAATCGGCCATTTTGGGTCAATTTGCCTTTGTTTTGAGGAGAAATTAAGTAGTTTGATGGAAATTGGTCAGATTTGGGAATTTTTACGACAAGAAATCAGCTGTTTTGGGTTAATTTGGTGTCATTTTGAGGAAAAAACGGGTGGTTTGGTGAAATCACCCAACTTCCAGATACCTTTTGAAGAGAAATCAGCCATTTGAGGTCAATTTGCCTTCTTTTAGAGGAGAAATTGGCTGTTTTGGGTGAATTTCGTGTCATTTTGAGAAGAAAATGGATGTTTTTGGTGAAATCACCCAACTTTTGGATACTTTTTGAGGCGAAATCGGCCACTTTGGGTCAATTCACCTTCTTCTAGAGGAGAAATTGTCTGTTTTGGATGAATTTGGTGCCATTTTGATGAAAAAATTGGTGGTTTAGGTGAAATCACCCAACTTTTGGACACTTTTTGAGGCGAAACCAGCCATTTTGCCTCCATTTCCCCAGCTTTTACGGCAGAATCAGGGCGTTGGGTGTTTATTTTTTGGGGGGGGTGACACACACACACACACACACACCTGACGACGCTGAACTTGAGGTTGTAGTTGCCGCCGCTCTGGATGATGGGCGGGTAACACATCTCCACCGTGGTGGGGTCGGCGCCCGCCAGGTACTTCTTCTCCTCGATGGCTTTTTCCACCGACTCAGCTAATTTGCTGTGACGGACTTTCTACGAGGGGGAGGGGTTTGATGACATCATTATGACGTCACAGGGCAAATTTCAGGGGAAATCCATGTTTTTTTGAGGGAAAAGAGGGTCGGGAGGGGATGTGTGTGTGTTTGTTTCTGACCTCATCAGCGTCCACGATCTCCATCACCCTCTCCTTGAAGAACTTGGTGAAGACCTCGGAGGTGATGGCGGCCGCCTTGCGCATCAGGTTGACCTCGCCGTCTTCTTTAGCCGCCATGGTGTAGGCCACCACCGCGCTGATGTCCACCTGAAGAGACAAGGAAGGTGGAGGGGGTTAAAAGGCTGCCATGATGGTGGAAGGGGGGGGGAAAGGGGGATACTCAGACCTTCTCAAAGCCCTCCTTGCTGAGGCAGTCGTTCCAGCTCTTCATGAAGTCCCCCGGGAACTTGTCCTTGCTGAAGACGCCGATGCGCTTCCCGCCCCGGCTGCCCTTCAGCGCCTCGATCATCTTCTCGAAGTTGGACTTGTTGCTCTCGTTCTGGGGGGGGGAGAGACCAAGGTGGTCAGCATGACGACTCCTCATCTTCCATCCCTCCATCTCCCCCTCCTCCTCCTTCTCCTCCACCCCACTCCATCGCCTTCACCTCTTCCTCCTCCTCCACCTTCTCCACCTCCTCTTCCTCCACCCCACTTCCTCCTCCTCCACCCCCCCACCTCCTCCTCCATCTCCCCCTCCCTCTCCTCCATCTCCCCCTCCCCCATCTCCCCCTCCCCCCTCCTCCATCCCACCTCTTCCTCCTCCTCCATCCCACCTCCTCCTCTTCCATCTCACCTC